>NC_054490.1:5549459-5715330 GCF_017639515.1 Carcharodon carcharias
GTGCACAGTAGTGTAGGGGTCACGTTACTGGGCTAATAACCCAGGGTGCAGTTGTGTAGGTTTTATGTTACTGGGACTAATAAATCCAGGGTACAGTTTATTAGGGGATACGTTACATGACTAATATTCCAGGGCACAGTAGTGTAGGGTTTACATTACTGGACTTATATTTCCAGGGTACATTAGTATAGGAGTCACGTTACTTGACTAATAATCAGTGTACAGTAGTGTAGGGGTTACGTTACTGAGACTAATAATCCCGGGTACATGTAGTGTAGGGGTTACGTTACTGACTATAATCCAGGGTACAGTAGGGTAGGGGTTACGTTACTGGACTTATAATCCAGCGGGCTGTCGTGTAGGGGTTATGTTACTGTACCAGACTAATACTCCTGTGTACAGTATTGTAGCGGGAACGTTACTGGGAGTAATAATCCTGGGTACCATAGTGCAGAGGGTTGCGTTACTGGATTAATAATCCAGGGTACTCTTGTGTAAGGGTTATTTTACGGGACTATAATCCAGGGTAGAGCGGTGTAGCGTTTGTTAGTGGACTGATAATCCAGGGTATAGTAGTGTAGGGTTTACGTTACTGATTTAATAATCCAGGGTGCAGTAGTGTAGGGGTTATGTTAATGGGCTAATAATCCATTGTACAGTAGGTAGGGGTTATGTTACTGGACTAATAATCCAGGAACAGTAGTGTGGGGTTAAGTTACTGGACTAATAATCCAGTGTACATAGGATAGGGGTTACGTTACTGGACTAATAATCCAGGGCACAGGAGGGTTGGGGTTTACGTTACTGGACTAATAATCCAGCGTGCAGTATGTAGGGGTTATGTTACTGTACCAGACTAATACTCCTGTGTACAGTATTGTAGCGGGAACGTTACTGGGAGTATAATCCTGGGTACCATAGTGCAGAGGTTGCGTTACTGTTTAATAATCCAGGGTAACATTGTGTGTAAGGGTTATTTTACGGGACTAATAATCCAGGGGTAGAGTGTTTGTAGCGGTTATGTTAGTGGACTGATAATCCAGGGTATAGTAGTGTAGGGTTTACGTTACTGATTTAAATAATCCAGGGTGCAGTAGTGTGGGGGTATGTTACTGGACTAATAATCCATTGTACAGTAGTGTAGGGGTTACGTTACTGGACTAATAATCCGGGTACAGTAGGATAGGGGTCACGTTAACTGGACCAATAATTCAGGGTATAGTCGTGAGAGGTCATGGTACTGGACTAATATCCCAGGGTACAGTAGTGTAGGGGTTATGTTACTGGACTAATAATCCATTGTACAGTAGTGTAGGGTTTACGTTTACTGGACTAATAATCCAGGTACAGTAGTGTAGGGGTTACGTTACTCAACTAATATATCCAGGGCACAGTAGTGTAGGGGTCACGTTACTGGGCTAATAACCCAGGTGCAGTTGTGTAGGTTTTATGTTACTGGGACTAATAATCCAGGGTACAGTTTATTAGGAGATACGTTACATGACTAATATTCCAGGGCACAGTTGTTGTAGGGGTTTATGTTACTGGACTAATAATCATTGTTACAGTAGTGTAGGGTTTACGTTACTGGACTAATAATCCAGGGTACAGTAGTGTAGGGTAACGTTTACAAACTAATAATCCAGTGCCACAGTAGTGTAGGGGTCACGTTTACTGGGCTAAATAACCCAGGTGCAGTTGTGTAGGTTTTTTGTTACTGGACTAAGTTCCGGGTACAGTTTATTAGGGGATACGTACATGACTAATATTCCAGGGCACAGTAGTGTAGGGTTTACATTACTGACTAATAATCCAGGGTACATTAGTATAGGAGTCACGTTACTTGACTAATAATCCAGTGTACAGTAGTGTAGGGTTTCATTACTGGACTAATAATCCAGCCAACAGTAGTGTAGGGGTTACGTTACTGGACTAATAATCCAGGGTACAGTACTGCATGGGTTATGTACTGACTAATTATCCAGGGTACAGTTAGTGTAGGGGTCACATTACTGGTCTAATAACCCAGGTGCAGTTGTGCATCTTTTACGTTACTGGGACTAATATACCAGGGTACAGTTCATTAGGGGATACGTTACTGGTCTAATAATCCAGGGAACAGTAGTGTAGGGTTTACGTTACTGGACTAATAATCCAGGGTGCAGTAGTTGTAGGGTTTACGTTACTGCATAATAATCCATTGTACAGTAGGATAGGGGTTACGTTACTGGACCAATAATTCTGGGTATAGTTGTGTAGAGGTCACGTTACTGGACTAATAATCCAGGGTGGAGAGTTTCGGTTTTACGTTACTGGGACTAATAATCCAGGGTACAGTATATTAGGAGATACGTTACTTGACTAATAATCCAGGCTACAGTGGTGTAGGGGTTACGTTACTGGACAATAATCCAGGGTACAGTAGGATAGGGTCACGTACTGACTAATAATCCAGGGTTAGAGTAGTGTAGGGGTTACGTTACTGGACGAATATTCCAGGGTACAGACGTGTGTGGGGTTTCGTTACTGGACTAATAATCCAGGGTACGTGTGTAGGTCTCGTTACTGATCTTCCTTACTCGACTAATAATCCAGGGTATAGTAATGTAGGGGTTACGTTACTGCACTAATAATCCAGGGTGCAGTAGTTTAGGGGATACGTTACTGGACATATAATCCTGGGTACAATAGTGTTAGAGGTCTCGTTACTGCACTAATAATTCAGGGTGCAGTAGTTTAGGGGATACGTTACTGGACTAATAATCCATGGTACATTTGTGTCGGGGTTACTTTACTGCACTAATAATCCAGGGTACAGTAGCGTAGGGGTTACGTTACTGGACTAATAATCCAGGGTACAGTAGGGTTAGGGGTTTCGTTACTGGACTATAATCCAGGGTACAGTAGTGTAGAGGTCTCGTTAATGGACTAATAATCAGGGTTACAGTTATGTAGGGGTTACGTTACTGCACTAATAATCCAGGGTACAGTAGGGTAGGGGTTACGTTACTGGACAAATAATCCTGGGGTACAATAGTGTAGAGGTCTCGTGACTGGGCTAATAGTCCAGGGTACAGTAGTGTAGGGGTTACGTTACTGGAATAATAATCCATTGTACAGTAGTGTAGGGGTTACGTTACTGATCTATTAATCAGGGTACAGTCGTGTAGCGATTACGTTACTGGACTAATAATCCAGGGTGCAGTTTTGTAGAGGTTTCGTTACTGGACTAATAATCAGGGTACAGTAGTATTGGAGTCACGTTACTGGACTAATAAATCCAGGGTTCAGTAGTGTAGGGGTTACGTTACTGTAATAATAATCCAGTATACAGTAGTGTAGGGGGTTACATTACTGGACTAATAATCCAGTGTACAGTACTGTATGGGTTATGTTACTGGTAATAATCCAGCCACAGTAGTGTAGGGTCACGTTTACTGGGGCTAAAAACCAGGGTGCATGTTGTGTAGGTTTTTACGTTTTTTGGGACGAATATCCAGGGTACTGTATATTAGGGGATACGTTACTTGACTAATAATCCATGGCCCCAGTAGTGTAGGGTTTACGTTACTGGATAATAATCCAGGGTACAGTAGTGAGGGGTTAAGTTACTGACTAATAATCCAGTGTACAATAGGATAGGGGTTAAATTACTGGACTAATAATCCAGGGCACAGTAGGGTTGGGGTTACGTTACTGGACTAATAATCCAGCGTGCAGTAGTGTAGGGGTTATGTTACTGTACCAGATAATACTCCTGTGTACAGTACTGTAGCGGGAACGTTACTGGAGTAATAATCCTGGGTACCATAGTGCAGAGGTTGTGGTTACTGGATTAATAATCCAGGGTACACTTGTGTAAGGGTTATTTTACGGGACTAATAATCCAGAGGTAGAGTGTTGTAGCGGTTTTTGTTAGTGGACTGATAATCCTGGTATAGTAGTGTAGGGTTTACGTTACTGATTTAATAATCCAGGGTGCAGTAGTAGTGTAGGGGTTACATTACTCGACTAATAATCCAGGTACAGTAGTGTAGGGGTACATTACTGGACTAATAATCCCCCAGTGTACAGTAGCTGTAGGGGTATGCTACTGGACTAATAATCCAGCCACAGTAGTGTAGGGTCACGTTACTGACTAATAACCCAGGTGCAGTAGTGTAGGTTTTACGTTACTGGGACTAATAATCCAGGGTACAGTATATTAGGGGATACGTTACTTGACTGATAATCCATGGCACAGTAGTGCAGGGGTTATGTTACTGGACTAATAATCTAGGGTGCAGTAGTGTAGGCGTTATGTTACTGGACTAATAATCCAGTGTACAATAGGATAGGGTCACGTTACTGGACCAATAATTCAGTGTATAGTAGTGTAGAGGTCAAATTACCTGACTAATAATCCAGGGTACAGTAGTATAGGAGTCACGTTACTTGACTAATAATCCAGGGTAAAGTAGTGTAGGGTTTCATTACTGGACTAATAATCCAGGGTACAGTAGTGTAGGGGTCACATTACTGGTCTAATAACCCAGGGTGCAGTTGTGTATGTTTTAAATTACTGGGACTAATAATCCAGGGTAGAGTATATTAGGGATACGTTACTTGACTAATAATCCAGGGCACAGTAGTGTAGGGTTTACGTTACTGGACTAATGATCCAGGAACAGTAGTGTAGGGGTTACGTTACTGGACTAATAATCCCGGTACAGTAGTGTAGGGTTACGTTACTGGACTAATAATCCAGGGTACAGTAGGGTAGGGTTACGTTACTGGACTAATAATCCAGCGTGCAGTCGTGTAGGGTTAGTTACTGTACCCAGACTAATACTCCTGTGTACAGTATTGTAGCGGGAACGTTACTGGGAGTAATAATCCTGGGTACCATAGTGCAGAGGTTGCGTTACTGGATTAATAATCCAGGGTACTCTTGTGTAAGGGTTATTTTACGGACTAATAATCCAGGGTAGAGCGGTGTAGCGGTTATGTTAGTGGACTGATAATCCAGGGTATAGTAGTGTAGGGTTTACGTTACTGATTTAATAATCCAGGTGCAGTAGTGTAGGGGTTATGTTACTGGGCTAATAATCCATTGTACAGTAGTGTAGGGTTATGTTACTGGACTAATAATCCAGGGAACAGTAGTGTAGGGGTTAAGTTACTGGACTAATAATCCAGTGTACAATAGGATAGGGGTTACGTTACTGGACTAATAATCCAGGGCACAGGAGGGTTGGGTTACGTTACTGGACTAATAATCCAGCGTGCAGTAGTGTAGGGTTATGTTACTGTACCCAGACTAATACTCCTGTGTACAGTATTGTAGCGGAACGTTACTGGGAGTAATAATCCTGGGTACCATAGTGCAGAGGTTGCGTTACTGATTAATAATCCAGGGTACACTTGTGTAGGGTTTATTTTACGGACTAATAATCCAGGGTAGAGTGTTGTAGCGGTTATGTTAGTGGACTGATAATCCAGGGTATAGTAGTGTAGGGTTTACGTTACTGATTAATAATCCAGGGTGCAGTAGTGTAGGGGTTATGTTACTGGACTAATAATCCATTGTACAGTAGTGTAGGGTTACGTTACTGACTAATAATCCTGGGTACAGTAGGATAGGGGTCACGTTACTGGACCAATAATTCAGGGTATAGTCGTGTAGAGGTCATGTTACTGGACTAATAATCCAGGGTACAGTAGTGTAGGGGTTATGTTACTGGACTAATAATCCATTGTACAGTAGTGTAGGGTTTACGTTACTGGACTAATAATCCAGGGTACAGTAGTGTAGGGGTTACGTTACTCAACTAATAATCCAGGGCACAGTAGTGTAGGGGTCACGTTACTGGGCTAATAACCCAGGGTGCAGTTGTGTAGGTTTTATGTTACTGGGACTAATAATCCAGGGTACAGTTTATTAGGGGATACGTTACATGACTAATATTCCAGGGCACAGTAGTGTAGGGGTTATGTTACTGGACTAATAATCCATTGTACAGTAGTGTAGGTTTACGTTACTGGACTAATAATCCAGGGTACAGTAGTGTAGGGTAACGTTACTCAACTAATAATCCAGTGCACAGTAGTGTAGGGGTCACGTTACTGGCTAATAACCCAGGTGCAGTTGTGTAGGTTTTATGTTACTGGGACTAATAATCCAGGGTACAGTTTATTAGGGGATACGTTACATGACTAATATTCCAGGGCACAGTAGTGTAGGGTTTACATTACTGGACTAATAATCCAGGTACATTAGTATAGGAGTCACGTTACTTGACTAATAATCCAGTGTACAGTAGTGTAGGGGTTTCATTACTGGACTAATAATCCAGCCAACAGTAGTGTAGGGGTTACGTTACTGGACTAATAATCCAGGGTACAGTACTGCATGGGTTATGTTACTGGACTAATTATCCAGGGTACAGTAGTGTAGGGGTCACATTACTGGTCTAATAACCCAGGGTGCAGTTGTGCATCTTTTACGTTACTGGACTAATAATCCAGGTACAGTTCATTAGGGGATACGTTACTGGACTAATAATCCAGGGCACAGTAGTGTAGGGTTTACGTTACTGGACTAATAATCCAGGGTGCAGTAGTGTAGGGTTACGTTACTGCACTAATAATCCATTGTACAGTAGGATAGGGGTTACGTTACTGGACCAATAATTCAGGGTATAGTAGTGTAGAGGTCACGTTACTGGACTAATAATCCAGGTGGAGATGTTTCGGTTTTACGTTACTGGGACTAATAATCCAGGGTACAGTATATTAGAGATACGTTACTTGACTAATAATCCAGGACACAGTAGTGTAGGGGTTACGTTACTGGACAAATAATCCAGGGTACAGTAGATAGGGGTCACGTTACTGGACTAATAATCCAGGGTAGAGTAGTGTAGGGGTTACGTTACTGGACGAATATTCCAGGGTACAGTCGTGTAGGGTTTTGTTACTGGACTAATAATCCAGGGTACAGTAGTGTAGAGGTCTCGTTACTGGACTAATAATCCAGGGTACAGTAATGTAGGGGTTACGTTACTGGACTAATAATCCAGGGTACAGTAGGTAGGGGTTACGTTACTGGACATATAATCCTGGGTACAATAGTGTAGAGGTCTCGTTACTGGGCTAATAATCCAGGGTACAGTAGTGTAGGGGTTACGTTACTGGACTAATAATCCATTGTACAGTAGTGTAGGGGTTACGTTACTGGACTAATAATCCAGGGTACAGTAGGGTAGGGTTACGTTACTGGACTAATAATCCAGGGTACAGTAGGGTAGGGGTTTCGTTACTGGACTAATAATCCAGGGTACAGTAGTGTAGAGGTCTCGTTACTGGACTAATAATCCAGGGTACAGTAATGTAGGGGTTACGTTACTGCACTAATAATCCAGGGTACAGTAGGGTAGGGTTACGTTACTGGACAAATAATCCTGGGTACAATAGTGTAGAGGTCTCGTTACTGGGCTAATAGTCCAGGTACAGTAGTGTAGGGGTTACGTTACTGGAATAAAAATCCATTGTACAGTAGTGTAGGGGTTACGTTACTGATCTATTAATCCAGGGTACAGTCGTGTAGCGATTACGTTACTGGACTAATAATCCAGGGTGCAGTTGTGTAGAGGTTTCGTTACTGGACTAATAATCCAGGGTACAGTAGTATTGGAGTCACGTTACTGGACTAATAATCCAGGTACAGTAGTGTAGGGTTACGTTACTGTAATAATAATCCAGTGTACAGTACTGTATGGGTTATGTTACTGGACTAATAATCCAGCCACAGTAGTGTAGGGGTCACGTTACTGGGCTAATAACCCAGGGTGCAGTTGTGTAGGTTTACGTTATTGGGACTAATAATCCAGGGTACAGTATATTAGGGGATACGTTACTTGACTAATAATCCATGGCACAGTAGTGTAGGTTTACGTTACTGGACTAATAATCCAGGGAACAGTAGTGAAGGGGTTAAGTTACTGGACTAATAATCCAGTGTACAATAGGATAGGGGTTAAATTACTGACTAATAATCCAGCACAGTAGGTTGGGGTTACGTTACTGGACTAATAATCCAGCGTGCAGTAGTGTAGGGTTATGTTACTGTACCCAGACTAATACTCCTGTGTACAGTACTGTAGCGGGAACGTTACTGGGAGTAAAATCCTGGGTACCATAGTGCAGAGGTTGTGTTACTGGATTAATAATCCAGGGTACACTTGTGTAAGGGTTATTTTACGGGACTAATAATCCAGGGTAGAGTGTTGTAGCGGTTATGTTAGTGGACTGATAATCCAGGGTATAGTAGTGTAGGGTTTACGTTACTGATTTAATAATCCAGTGTACAGTAGTGTAGGCGTTACGTTACTGGACTAATAATCCAGGGTACAGTAGTGTAGGGGTTACATTACAGGACTAATAATCCAGGCTACAGTAGTGTGGGTTTTACGTTACTGGATTAATAATCTAGGGTACAGTAGCGTAGGGTTATGTTACTGGATAATATTCCAGGGTACAGTAGTGTAGGGTTTACGTTACTGGACTAATTATCCATAGTACAGTAGCGTAGAGGATATGTTACTGGACTAATAATCCAGGGTATAATAGTGTAGGGTTACATTACTTGAATAATAATCCAGGGTACAGTAGTGTAGGGTTATGTTACTTGATTAATATTCCTGGGTGCAGTATTTTAGGGGTTACGTTACAGGACTAATAAACCAGGGTACAGTAGTGTAGGGGGTACGTTACTTGACTAATAATCCTAGACACAGTAGTGTTGGGTTACGTTGCTGGACTAATAATCCTGGGTACAGTAGTGTAGGGTTACGTTACAGTATTAATCATCCAGGGCAGTGTAGTGTAGGGTTACGTTACTGGACTAATAATCCAGGGCACAGTAGTGTAGGGGTTACATTAGTGGATTAATAATACAGGTTACAGTAGTGTAGGGGTTACGTTACTGGACTAATAATCCAGGGTACAATAGTGTCTGGGTCACGTTACAGGACTAATAATCCAGGGTACAGTAGTGTAGGGGTTTCGTTACTGTACTAATAATCCAGGGTACAGTAGTGTAGGGGTTACGTTACTCAACTAATAATCCAGGGCACAGTAGTGTAGGGGTCACGTTACTGGCTAATAAACCAGGTGCAGTTGTGTAGGTTTTACGTTACTGGGACTAATAATCCAGGGTACAGTTTATTAGGGATACGTTGCATGACTAATATTCCAGGGCACAGTAGTGTAGGGTTTACGTTACTGGACTAATAATCCAGGAACAGTAGTGAAGGGGTTACGTTACTGGACTGATAATCCGGTATACAATAGGATAGGGGTCACGTTACTGGACCAATAATTCAGTGTATAGTAGTGTAGAGGTCAAATTACTGGACTAATAATCCAGGGTACAGTAGTATAGGAGTCACGTTACTTGACTAATAATCCAGGGTACAGTAGTGTAGGGGTTACATTACTGGACTAATATTCCAGGGTACTGTAGTGTAGGTTTACGTTACTGGACTAATAAACCAGGGTACAGTACTGCATGGCTTATGCTACTGGACTAATTATCCAGGGTACAGTAGTGTAGGGGTCACATTACTGGTCTAATAACCCAGGGTGCAGTTGTGCATCTTTTAAGTTACTGGGACTAATAATCCAGGGTACAGTTCATTAGGGGATACGTTACTAGACTAATAATCCAGGGCACAGTAGTGTAGGGTTTACGTTACTGGACTAATAATCCAGGGTGCAGTAGTGTAGGGGTTACGTTACTGCACTAATAATCCATTGTACAGTAGGATAGGGTTACGTTACTGGACCAATAATTCAGGGTATAGTAGTGTAGAGGTCACGTTACTGGACTAATAATCCAGGGTACAGTATATTAGGAGATACGTTAGTTGACTAATAATCCAGGGCACAGTAGTGTAGGGGTTACGTTACTGAACAAATAATCCAGGGTACAGTAGGATAGGGGTCACGTTACTGGACTAATAATCCAGGGTACAGAAGTGTAAGGTTACGTTACTGGACGAATATTCCAGGTACAGTCGTGTAGGGTTTCGTTACTGGACTAATAATCCAGGGTACAGTAGTGTAGAGGTCTCGTTACTGGACTAATAATCCAGGGTACAGTAATGTAGGGGTTACGTTACTGCACTAATAATCCAGGGTACAGTAGGGTAGGGGTTACGTTACTGGACAAATAATCCTGGGTACAATAGTGTAGAGGTCTCGTTACTGGGCTAATAGTCCAGGGTACAGTAGTGTAGGGGTTACGTTACTGGAATAATAATCCATTGTACAGTAGTGTAGGGGTTACGTTACTGATCTATTAATCCAGGGTACAGTCGTGTAGCGATTACGTTACTGGACTAATAATCCAGGGTGCAGTTGTGTAGAGGTTTCGTTACTGGACTAATAATCCAGGGTATAGTAGTGTAGGGGTTACGTTACTGGACTAATAATCCAGGGTACTGTAGGATAGGGGTCACGTTACTGGACCAATAATTCAGGGTATAGTAGTGTAGGTGTTACGTTACTGGACTAATAATCCAGGGTGCAGTAGTGTAGGAGTTATATTACTAGACTAATAATCGAGGATGCAGTAGTGTAGGGCTTATTTACTGGACTAATAATCCAGGGTACAGTAGTGTAAGGGTGACGTTACTGGACTAATAATCCTGGGCACTGTAGTGTAGGGTTACCTTAGTGGATTAATAATACAGGTTACAGTTGTGTAGGCGTTACGTTACTGGACTAATAATCCAGGGTACAGTAGTATTGGAGTCACGTTACTGGACTAATAATCCAGGGTACAATAGTGTAGGGGTTACGTTACTGTAATAATAATCCAGTGTACAGTAGTGTAGGGGTTACATTACTGACTAATAATCCAGGGTACAGTAGTGTAGGGGTTACGTTACTGTAATAATAATCCAGTGTACAGTAGTGTAGGGTTACATTACTCGACTAATAATCCAGGGTACAGTATTGTAGGGGTTACGTTACTGGACTAATAATCCAGTGTACAGTACTGTATGGGTTATGTTACTGGACTAATAATCCAGCCACAGTAGTGTAGGGGTCACGTTACTGGGCTAATAACCCAGGGTGCAGTTGTGTAGGTTTTACGTTACTGGACTAATAATCCAGGGTACAGTATATTAGGGGATACGTTACTTGACTAATAATCCATGGCACAGTAGTGTAGGGTTTACGTTACTGGACTAATAATCCAGGGAACAGTAGTGTAGGGGTTACGTTACTGGACTAATAATCCCGGGTACAGTAGTGTAGGGTTAAATTACTGGACTAATAATCCAGGGCACAGTAGGGTTGGGGTTACGTTACTGGACTAATAATCCAGCGTGCAGTAGTGTAGGGGTTATGTTACTGTACCCAGACTAATACTCCTGTGTACAGTATTGTAGCGGAACGTTACTGGGAGTAATAATCCTGGGTACCATAGTGCAGAGGTTGCGTTAATGGATTAATAATCCAGGGTACACTTGTGTAAGTGTTATGTTACGGGACTAATAATCCAGGGTACAGTTGTATTTGGGTTACATTAGTGGACTAATAATCTAGGGTACAGCAGTGTAGGGGTTACGTTACTGGACTAATAATCCAGTGTACAGTAATGTAGGGGTTACTTTACTGGACTAAATATCCAGGGTATAGTAGTGTAGGGGTTATGTTACTGGACTAATAATCCAGGTATAGTAGTGTAGGGTTACGTTATTGGACTAATAATCCTGGGTACAGTACTGTAGGGGTTACGTTCCTTGACTAATAATCCAGGCTACAGTAGTGTATGGGATACCTTACTGGAGTAATAATCCAGCGTACCGTAGAGTTGGGGTTACATTACTGGACTTACAATTCAGGGTACAGTAGTGTAGGAGTTACGTTACTGGACTAATAATCCAGGGAACAGTAGTGTAGGGGTTACGTTACTGGACTAATAATCCCGGGTACAGTAGTGTAGGGGTCAAATTACTGGACTAATAATCCAGGGCACAGTAGGGTTGGGGTTACGTTACTGGACTAATAATCCAGCGTGCAGTAGTGTAGGGGTTATGTTACTGTACCCAGACTAATACTCCTGTGTACAGTATTGTAGCGGGAACGTTACTGGGAGTAATAATCCTGGGTACCATAGTGCAGAGGTTACGTTAATGGATTAATAATCCAGGGTACACTTGTGTAAGTGTTATGTTACGGGACTAATAATCCAGGGTACAGTTGTATTTGGGTTACATTAGTGGACTAATAATCTAGGGTACAGCAGTGTAGGGTTACGTTACTGGACTAATAATCCAGTGTACAGTAATGTAGGGGTTACTTTACTGGACTAATAATCCAGGCTACAGTAGTGTATGGGATACCTTACTGGAGTAATAATCCAGCGTACCGTAGAGTTGGGGGTTACATTACTGGACTTACAATTCAGGGTACAGTAGTGTAGGAGTTACGTTACTGGACTAATAATCCAGGGTACAGTAGTATAGGGGTTACGTTATTGGACTAATAATCCTGGGTACAGTAGTGTAGGGTTATGTTGCTGGACTAATAATACAGGTTTTAGTAGTGTAGGGGTTACGTTACTGGACTAATAATCCAGGTGCAGTAGAGTAGTGGTTATGTTACTGGACTAATAATCCAGTGTACAGTAGTGTAGGGTTACGTTACTGGACTAATAATCCAGTGTACAGTACTGTATGGGTTATGTTACTGGACTAATAATCCAGCCACAGTAGCGTAGGGGTCACGTTACTGGGCTAATAACCCAGGTGCAGTTGTGTAGGTTTTACGTTACTGGGACTAATAATCCAGGGTACAGTATATTAGGGGATACGTTACTTGACTAATAATCCATGGCACAGTAGTGTAGGGTTTACGTTACTGGACTAATAATCCAGGGAACAGTAGTGGAGGAGGTTACGTTACTTGACTAATAATCCAGTGTACAATAGGATAGGGGTCACGTTACTGACCAATAATTCAGTGTATAGTAGTGTAGAGGTCAAATTACTGGACTAATAATCCAGGGTACAGTAGTATAGGAGTCACGTTACTTGACTAATAATCCAGGGTACAGTAGTGTAGGGGTTTCATTACTGGACTAATTATCCAGGTACAGTAGTGTAGGGGTTACGTTACTGGACTAATAACCCAGGGTACAGTACTGCATGGGTTATGTTACTGGACTAATTATCCAGGGTACAGTAGTGTAGGGGTCACATTACTGGTCTAATAACCCAGGTGCAGTTGTGTATGTTTTACATTACTGGGACTAATAATCCAGGGTACAGTAGTATAGGGGTTACGTTATTGGACTAATAATCCTGGGTACAGTAGTGTAGGGGTTATGTTGCTGGACTAATAATACAGGTTTTAGTAGTGTAGGGTTACGTTACTGGACTAATAATCCAGGGTGCAGTAGAGTAGTGGTTATGTTACTGGACTAATAATCCAGTGTACAGTAGTGTAGGGGTTACGTTACTGGACTAATAATCCAGTGTACAGTACTGTATGGGTTATGTTACTGGACTAATAATCCAGCCACAGTAGTGTAGGGGTCACGTTACTGGCTAATAACCCAGGGTGAAGTTGTGTAGGGTTTACGTTACTGATTTAATAATCCAGGGTGCAGTAGTGTAGGGTTATGTTACTGGACTAATAATCCATTGTACAGTAGTGTAGGGGTTACGTTACTGGACTAATAATCCACGTACAATAGGATAGGGTCACGTTACTGGACCAATAATTCAGGGTATAGTCGTTTAGAGTCATGTTACTGGACTAATAATCCAGGGTACAGTAGTGTAGGGGTTATGTTACTGGACTAATAATCCATTGTACAGTAGTGTAGGGTTTACGTTACTGGACTAATAATCCAGGGTACAGTAGTGTAGGGGTTACGTTACTGGACTAATAATCCGGGGTACAGTAGTGTAGGAGTTACGTTACTGGACTAATAATCCAGGGTACAGTAGGGTAGTGGTTACGTTACTGGACTAATAATCCAGCATGCAGTATTGTATGGGTTATGTTACTGTACCCAGACTAATCCTCCTTGGTACAGTATTGTAGCGGTACGTTACTGGGAGTAATCATCCTGGGTACCATAGTGCAGAGGTTGCGTTACTGGATTAATAATCCAGGGTACACTTGTGTAAGTGTTATGTTACGGGACTAATAATCCAGGGTACAGTTGTGTTTGGGTTACATTAGTGGACTAATAATCTAGGGTACAGCAGTGCAGGGGTTACGTTACTGGACTAATAATCCAGTGTACAGTAGTGTAGGGGTTACTCTACTGAACTAATTATCCAGGGTATAGTAGTGTAGCGGTTACATTACTGGACTAATAATCCAGGGAACAGTAGTGTAGGGGTTACGTTACTGGACTAATAATCCCGGGTACAGTAGTGTAGGGGTTACGTTACTGGACTAATAATCCAGGGCACAGTAGGGTTGGGGTTACGTTACTGGACTAATAATCCAGCGTGCAGTAGTGTAGGGGTTATGTTACTGTACCCAGACTAATACTCCTGTGTACAGTATTGTAGCGGAACGTTACTGGAGTAATAATCCTGGGTACCATCGTGCAGAGGTTGCGTTACTGGATTAATAATCCAGGGTACACTTGTGTAAGGTTATTTTACGGGACTAATAATCCAGGGTAAGTGTTGTAGCGGTTATGTTAGTGGACTGATAATCCAGGTACAGTAGTGTAGGGTTTACGTTACTGATCTAATAATCCAGGGTGCAGTAGTGTAGGGGTTATGTTACTGGACTAATAATCCATTGTACAGTAGTGTAGGGGTTACGTTACTGGACTAATAATCCAGGGTACAGTAGGGTAGGGTTACGATACTGGACTAATAATCCAGGTACGGTAGTGTAGGGGTCACGTTACTGGACCAATAATTCAGGGTATAGTAGCGTAGAGGTCACGTTACTGGACTAATAATCCAGGGTACAGTAGTGTAGGGGTTACGTTACTGATCTATTAATCCAGGGTACAGTCGTGTAGCGATTACGTTACTGGACTAATATTCCAGGGTGCAGTTGTGTAGAGGTTTCGTTACTGGACTAATAATCCAGGGTATAGTAGTGTAGGGGTTACGTTACTGGTCTAATAATCCAGGGTACAGTAGGATAGGGGTCACGTTACTGGACTAATAATTCAGGGTATAGTAGTGTAGAGGTCACGTTACTGGACTAATAATCCAGGGTGCAGTAGTGTAGGGGTTACGTTACTGGACTAATAATCCATTGTACAGTAGTGTAGGGTTAAGTTACTGGACTAATAATCCAGTGTGCAGTTGTGTAGGGGTTACTTTACTGGACTAATAATCCAGGGTACAGTATTGTACTGGGTTCGTTACTGGACTAATAATCCAGGGTACAGTAGTGTAGGGTTACCTTAGTGGATTAATAATACAGGTTACAGTTGTGTAGCGTTACGTTACTGGACTAATAATCCAGGGTACAGTAGTATTGGAGTCACGTTACTGGACTAATAATCCAGGGTACAGTAGTGTAGGGGTTACGTTACTGTAATAATAATCCAGTGTACAGTAGTGTAGGGGTTACATTACTGGACTAATAATCCAGGGTACAGTAGTGTAGTGGTTACGTTACTGGACTAATAAACCAGTGTACAGTACTGTATGGTTTATGTTACTGGACTAATAATCCAGCCACAGTAGTGTAGGGGTCACGTTACTGGGCTAATAACCCAGGGTGCAGTTGTGTAGGTTTTACGTTACTGATTTAATAATCCAGGGTGCAGTAGTGTAGGGGTTATGTTACTGGACTAATAATCCATTGTACAGTAGTGTAGGGGTTACGTTACTGGACTAATAATCCAGGGAACAGTAGTGTAGGGGTTAAGTTACTGGACTAATAATCCAGTGTACAATAGGATAGGGGTTACGTTACTGGACTAATAATCCAGGGCACAGGAGGGTTGGGTTACGTTACTGGACTAATAATCCAGCGTGCAGTAGTGTAGGGGTTATGTTACTGTACCCAGACTAATACTCCTGTGTACAGTATTGTAGCGGGAACGTTACTGGGAGTAATAATCCTGGGTACCATAGTGCAGAGTTGCGTTACTGGATTAATAATCCAGGGTACACTTGTGTAAGGGTTATTTTACGGGACTAATAATCCAGGGTAGAGTGTTGTAGCGGTTATGTTAGTGGACTGATAATCCAGGGTATAGTAGTGTAGGGTTTACGTTACTGATTTAATAATCCAGGGTGCAGTAGTGTAGGGGTTATGTTACTGGACTAATAATCCATTGTACAGTAGTGTAGGGGTTACGTTACTGGACTAATAATCCTGGGTACAGTAGGATAGGGTCACGTTACTGGACCAATAATTCAGGGTATAGTCGTGTAGAGGTCATGTTACTGGACTAATAATCCAGGGTACAGTAGTGTAGGGGTTATGTTACTGGACTAATAATCCAGGGTACAGTAGTGTAGGGGTTATGTTACTGGACTAATAATCCATTGTACAGTAGTGTAGGGTTTACGTTACTGGACTAATAATCCAGGGTACATTAGTGTAGGGGTTACGTTACTGGACTAATAATCCGGGTACAATAGTGTAGGAGTTACGTTGCTGGACTAATAATCCAGGGTACAGTAGGGTAGTGGTTACGTTACTGGACTAATAATCCAGCATGCAGTAGTGTAGGGGTTATGTTACTGTACCCAGACTAATCCTCCTTGGTACAGTATTGTAGCGGGTACGTTACTGGGAGTAATCATCCTGGGTACCATAGTGCAGAGGTTGCGTTACTCGATTAATAATCCAGGGTACACTTGTGTAAGTGTTATGTTACGGGACTAATAATCCAGGGTACAGTTGTGTTTGGGTTACATTAGTGGACTAATAATCTAGGGTACAGCAGTGTAGGGGTTACGTTACTGGACTAATAATCCAGTGTACAGTAGTGTAGGGGTTACTCTACTGGACTAATTATCCAGGGTATAGTAGTGTAGCGGTTACATTACTGGACTAATAATCCAGGGTACAGTACTGTATGGGTTATGTTACTGACTAATAATCCAGCCACAGTAGTGTAGGGTCACGTTACTGGGCTAATAACCCAGGGTGCAGTTGTGTAGGTTTTACGTTATTGGGACTAATAATCCAGGGTACAGTATATTAGGGGACACGTTACTTGACTAATAATCCATGGCACAGTATTGTAGGGTTTACATTACTGGACTAATAATCCAGGGAACAGTAGTGTAGGAGTCACGTTACTTGACTAATAATCCAGGGTACAGTAGTGTAGGTGTTTCATTACTGGACTAATAATCCAGGGTACAGTAGTGTAGGGGTTACGTTACTGGACTAATAACCCAGGGTACAGTACTGCATGGGTTATGTTACTGGACTAATTATCCAGGGTACAGTAGTGTAGGGGTCACATTACTGGTCTAATAACCCAGGGTGCAGTTGTGTATGTTTTACGTTACTGGACTAATAATCCAGGTACAGTATATTAGGGGATACGTTACTGGACTAATAATCCAGGGAACAGTAGTGTAGGGGTTACGTTACTGGACTAATAATCCCGGGTACAGTAGTATAGGGGTTACGTTACTGGACTAATCATCCAGGGCACAGTAGGGTTGGGGTTACGTTACTGGACTAATAATCCAGCGTGCAGTAGTGTAGGGGTTATGTTACTGTACCCAGACTAATACTCCTGTGTACAGTATTGTAGCGGGAACGTTACTGGGAGTAATAATCCTGCGTACCATAGTGCAGAGGTTGCGTTACTGGATTAATAATCCAGGGTACACTTGTGTAAGGTTTATTTTACGGACTAATAATCCAGGGTAGAGTGTTGTAGCGGTTATGTTAGTGGACTGATAATCCAGGTACAGTAGTGTAGGGGTTACGTTAGTGGATTAATAATACAGGTTGCAGTAGTGTAGGGGTTACATTACTGGACTAATAATCCAGGGTACAGTAGTGTAGGAGTCACGTTACTGGACTAATAATCCAGGGTACAGTAGTGTAGGAGTCACGTTACTGGACTAATAATCCAGGGTACAGTAGTGTAGGGGTTACGTTACTGTACTAATAATCCAGGGTACAGTAGTGTAGGGGTTACGTTACTCGACTAATAATCCAGGGCACAGTAGTGTCGGGGTCACGTTACTGGGCTAATAACCCAGGGTGCAGTTGTGTAGGTTTTACGTTACTGGGACTAATAATCCAGGGTACAGTATATTAGGGATACATTACGTGACTAATAATCCAGGGCACAGTAGTGTAGGGTTTACGTTACTTGACTAATAATCCAGGGAACAGTAGTGAAGGTGTTACGTTACTGGACTAATAATCCAGTGTACAATAGGATAGGGGTCACGTTAATGGACCAATAATTCAGTGTATAGTAGTGTAGAGGTCAAATTACTGGACTAATAATCCAGGGAACAGTAGTATAGGAGTCACGTTACTTGACTAATAATCCCGGTACAATCGTGTAGGGGTTCATTACTGGACTAATAATCCAGCGTACAGTAGTGTAGGGGTTACGTTACTGGACTAATAACCCATGGTGCAGTTGTGTATGTTTTACGTTACTGGACTAATAATCCAGGGTACAGTTCATTAGGGGATACGTTACTGGACTAATAATCCAGGGCACAGTAGTGTAGGGTTTACGTTACTGGACTAATAATCCAGGGTGCAGTAGTGTAGGGGTTACGTTACTGGACTAATAATCCAGGGTACAGTAGGATAGGGGTTACGTTACTGGACCAATAATTCAGGGTATAGTAGTGTAGAGGTCACGTTACTGGACTAATAATCCAGGGTGCAGATGTTTCAGTATTACGTTACTGGGACTAATAATCCAGGGTACAGTATTAGTAGATACGTTAGTTGACTAATAATCCAGGGCACAGTAGTGTAGGGGTTACGTTACTGGACAAATAGTCCAGGGTACAGTAGGATAGGGGTCACGTTACTGGACTAATAATCCAGGGTACAGTAGTGTAGGGGTTACGTTACTGGACGAATATTCCAGGGTACAGTCGTGTAGGGTTTCGTTACTGGACTAATAATCCAGGGTACAGTAGTGTAGAGGTCTCGTTACTGGACTAATAATCCAGGGTACAATAGTGTAGGGTTACGTTACTGGACTAATAATCCATTGTACAGTAGTGTAGGGGTTACCTTACAGGGACTAATAATCCAGGGTACAGTAGGTAGGGTTACCTTACTGACTAATAATCCAGGGTACAGTAGTGTAGGGGTTACTTTACTGGACTAATAATCCATTGTATCAGTAGTGTAGGATTACGTTACTGGACTAATAATCCAGGGTACAGGTAGGGTAGGGGTTACGATACTGACTAATAATCCAGGGTACAGGTAGTGTAGGGTTACGTTACTGACTATTAATCCAGGGTACAGGGTCGTGTAGCGGTTACGTTACTGGACAATAATCCAGGGTGCAGTTGTGTAGAGGTTTCGTTACTGGACTAATAATCCAGTGTACAGTAGTGTAGGGTTACGTTACTGGACTAATAATCCAGGGTGCAGTTGTGTAGAGGTTTTCGTTACTGTGCTAATAACCGAGGTTACAGTGTGTAGGGGTTACGTTATTGGACTAATAATCCAGGGTACAGTAGGATAGGGGGTCACGTTACTGGACCAATAATCCAGGGTACAGTAGTTGTAAGTCACGTTACTGGACTAATAATCCAGGGTACAGGAGTGTAGTGGTTACGTTACTGGACTAATAATCCATTGTACAGTAGGATAGGGGGTTAAGCTACTGACTAATAATCCAGTGTGCAGTAGTGTAGGGGGTTACTTTACCTGGACTAATAATCCAGGGTACAGTAGTGTAGGGGATACGTTACTGACCAATAATCCATTGTAGAGTATGTAGGGGTTACTTACATGACTAATAATCCAGGGTACAGTAGGGTAGGGGGTTACGTTACTGGACAAATAATCCAGGGTACAGTAGATAGGGGTCACGTTACTGGACCAATAATCAGGGTATAGTATTGTAGAGGTCACGTTTACTGGACTAATAATCCAGGGTACAATAGTGTAGGAGTTGCGTTACTGGGACTATAATCCAGGCTACAGTGATGTAGCGGTTACGTTACTGGACTAATAATCCAGGGTGGCAGTTGTGTAGAGGTTTTGTTACTGGACCTAATAATCCAGGGGTACAGTAGGATAGGGGTCACGTTACTGACCAATAAGTCAGGTATAATAGTGTATACTTCACGTTACTGGACTAATAATCCAGGGTTACAGTAGTGTAGGGGATACGTCTTACTGGACTATTAAATCCATTGTACAGTATGTAGGTGTTAGGTTACTGGACTAATAATCCATGGTACAGGTAAGTGTAGGAGTGACATTACTGGACTATTAATCCATTGTACAGTAGGTAGGGGTTTACGTTACAGGACTAATAATCCAGCGTGCAGTAGTGTAGGGGTTATGTTACTGTACCCAACTAATACTCCTGGGTACAGTATTGTAGCGGGAACGTTACTGGGAGTAATAATCCTGGGTACCATAGTGCAGAGGCTGCGTTAATGGATTAATAATCCAGGGTACACTTGTGTAAGTGTTTATGTTACGGGACTACTAATCCAGGTAGAGTGGCGTAGCGGTTATGTATTGGACTGATAATCCAGGGTACAGTAGTGTAGGGGATACGTTACTGACTAATAACCAGGGTGAAGTAGTGTAGGTGTTCCATTGTTGGACTAATAATCCATGGGTACAGTAGTGTAGGGATACGTTACTGAGTAAATAGCCAGGGTACAGTTGTGTTTGGGTTACATTAGTGGACTTAATAATCTAGGGTACAGTATTGTAGGGGTTACGTTCCTGGACTAATAATCCAGGCTACAGTAGTGTATGGGATACCTTACTGACTAATAATCCAGGGTACCGTAGAGTTGTGGGTTACATTACTGGACTAATAATCCAGGGTAACAGTAGTGTAGGGGTTACGTTATTGGACTAATAATCCTGGGTACTAGCGCTGTGGCGGTTACTTACTGCACTAATAATCCAGGGTACAGGTAGTGTAGGGGTTATGATGCTGGACTTTTAATACAGGGTTAAGTAATGTAGGGGTTACGTTACTGGACTAATCATCCAGGTGGCAGTAGAGTAGTGGTTATGTTACTGGACTAATAATCCAGTGTACAGGTAGTGTAGTGGGTACGTTTACTGCCTAATAATCCAGGGTATAGTAGTGTAGGTGTGTACTTTACTGGACTAATAATCCAGGGTGGCAGTAGAGTAGTGGTTATGTTACTGACTAATAATCCAGGGTACAGTAGTGTAGAGTTACATTACTGGACTAATAATCCAGGGTACAGTAGTGTAGGGTTTTACGTTACTGACTAATAATCCATGATGCAGTAGTGTAGGTGTTACGTTACTGGACTAATAATCCAGGGTACAGTAGCGTAGGGTTACGTTTACTGGACAAATAATTCAGGGTGTAGGTAGTGTAGAGGTCACGTTACTGGACTAATATCCAGGGTGCAGATGTGTCGGTTTTAACGTTACTGGACTAATAATCCAGCGTACGAGGCATATTAGGTGATACGTATTTGACTAATAATCCAGGGCACAGTAGAGTTTGGGTTACGTTACTGGACTATTAATCCAGCGTGCAGTAGTGTAGGGTTATGTTACTGTACCCAGACTAAGTACTCCTGGGTACAGTATTGTAGCGGGAACGTTACTGGGGAGTAATTTATCCTGGGGTACCATTAGTGCAGAGGCTGCGTAATCGATTAATAATCCAGGGTAACACTTGTGTAAGGGTATGTTACGGGACTAATATCCAGGGTAGAGTGGCGTAGCGGTTATGTTATTGGACTGATAATCCAGGGTACAGTAGTGTAGGGGATACGTTACTGGACTAATAATCCAGGGTGAAGTAGTGTAGGTGTTCCATTGCTGGACTAAATAATCCAGGGTACAGTAGTGTAGGGGATACGTTACTGGAGTAAATATCCAGGGTACAGTTGTGTTTGGGGTTACATTAGTTGGACTAATAATCTAGGTACAGTATTGTAGGGGTTTACGTTCCTGGACTAATAATCCAGGCTACAGTAGTGGATGGGATACCTTACTGGACTAATAATCCAGGGTACCGTAGAGTTGTGGGTTACATTACTGGACTAGATAATCCAGGGTACAGTAGTGTAGGGGTTACGTATTGAGCTAATAATCCTGGGTACAACGCTGTGGCGGTTACTTACTGCACTAATAATTCCAGGGTACAGTAGTGTAGGGGTTATGATGCTGACTTTTAATACAGGGGTTTAGTAGTGTAGGGGGTTACGTTACTGGACTAATAATCCAGGGTGCAGTAGAGTATGTTATGTTACTGGACTAATAATCCAGTATACAGTAGTGTAGGGGTTACGTTACTGGCCTAATAATCCAGGGTATAGTAGTGTAGTGGGTTACTTAGTGGACTAATAATCCAGGGTGCAGTAGAGTAGTGGTTATGTTACTGGACTAATAACCCAGTGTACAGTAGTGTAGGGGTTACGTTACTGGAATAATAATGCAGGTTACAGTAGTGTAGGGGTTATTATTACTGGACTAATAATCCAGTGTACAGTTGTGTAGTGGTTTCGTTACTGGACTAATAATCCTGGGTACAGTAGTTAGGGGTTATGTTACTGGATTAATATTCCTGGGTACAGGTATTTAGGGTTTACGTTACAGGACTAATAATCCCAGTGCAGTAGTGTAGGGTGTTACGTTACTTGACTAATAAACCTAGACACAGTAGTGTTTTGGGGTTACGGTGCTGGACTAATAATCCTGGGTACAGTAGTGTAGGGGGTTACGTTACAGGACTAATCTTACAGGGCATGGTAGTGTAGGGTTACGTTACTTGACTAATAATCCAGGGTACAGTGGTGTAGGGGTTACGTGACTGGACTAATAATCCAAGTAAAGTAGTGTATGGGTTACATTACTGGACTATTAATCCAGGGCAGAGTAGTGTAGGGGTTACGTTACTGGACTAATAATCCAGGGCACAGTAGTGTAGGGTTACATTACTGGACTATTAATCCATTGTACAGTAGTGTAGGGGTTAAGTTACTGGACTAATAATCCAGGGTACAGTAGTGTAGGAGTGACATTACTGGACTAATAATCCAGGGTACAGTAGGGTAGGGGTTACGTTACAGGACTAATAATCCAGCGTGCAGTAGTGTAGGGGTTATGTTGTTACTGTACCCAGACTAATACTCCTGGGGGGGGTACAGTATTGTAGCGGGGAACGTTACTGGATAATAATCCTGGGTACCATAGTGCAGAGGCTGCGTTATTGGATTAATAATCCAGGGTACACGTGTGTAAGTGGTTATGTTACGGGACTAATAATCCAGGGTAGAGTGGCGTAGCAGTTAAGTTATTGACTGATAATCCAGGGTACAGTAGTGTAGGGATACGTTACTGGACTAATAATCCAGGGTGAAGTAGTGTAGGTGTTCCATTGTTGGACTAATAATCCAGGGTACAGTAGTGTAGGGGGATACGTTACTGGAGTAAATATCCAGGGTACAGTTGTGTTTTGGGTTACATTAGTGGACTAATAATCTAGGGTACAGTATTGTAGGGGTTACGTTCCTGGACTAATAATCCAGGCTACAGTAGTGTATGGATACCTTACTGGACTAATAATCCAGGGTACCGTAGAGTTTGTGGGTTACATTACTGGACTAATAATCCAGGGTACAGTAGTGTAGGGGTTACGTTATTGGACTAATAATCCTGGGTACAACGCTGTGGCGGTTACGTTACTGCACTAATAATCCAGGGTACAGTAGTGTAGGGGTTATGATGCTGGACTTTTAATACAGGGTTTAGTAGTGTAGGGGTTACGTTACTGGACTTATATTCCAGGGTGCAGTAGAGTAGTGGTTATGTTACTGGACTAATAATCCAGTGTACAGTAGTGTAGGGGTTACGTTACTGGACTAATAATCCAGGGTATAGTAGTGTAGTGGTTACTTTAGTGGACTAATAATCCAGGGTGCAGTAGAGTAGTGGTTATGTTACTGGACTAATAATCCAGTTTATATTAGTGTAGGGGGTTACGTTACTGGACTAATAATCCCGGGTACAGTAGCGTAGAGGATACGTTACTGGACTAATAATCCAGGGTACAGTAGTGTAGGGGTCATGTTACTGGACTAAGAATCCAGTGTACAGTTGTGTAGTGGTTTCGTTACTGGACTAATAATCCTGGGTACAGTAGTGTAGGGGTTATGTTACTGGATTAATATTCCTGGGTACAGTATTTTAGGGTTTACGTTACAGGACTAATAATCCAGGGTGCAGTAGTGTAGGGGTTACGTTACTTGACTAATAAACCTAGACACAGTAGTGTTGGGGTTACGTTGCTGGACTAATAATCCTGGGTACAGTAGTGTAGGGGTTACGTTACAGGACTAATCTTACAGGGCAGTGTAGTGTAGGGGTACGTTACTTGACTAATAATCCAGGGTACAGTGGTGTAGGGGGTTACGTGACTGGACTAATAATCCAGAGTAAAGTAGTGTATGGGTTACATTACTGGACTATTAATCCAGGGCAGAGTAGTGTAGGGGTTACGTTACTGGACTAATAATCCAGGGCACAGTAGTGTAGGGGTTACGTTACTGGACTATTAATCCATTGTACAGTAGCGTAGGGGTTAAGTTACTGGACTAATAATCCAGGGTACAGTAGTGTAGGAGTGACATTACTGGACTAATAATCCAGGGTACAGTAGGGTAGGGGTTACGTTACAGGACTAATAATCCAGCGTGCAGTAGTGTAGGGGTTATGTTACTGTACCCAGACTAATACTCCTGGGTACAGTATTGTAGCGGGAACGTTACTGGGAGTAATTATCCTGGGTACCATAGTGCAGAGGCTGCGTTAATGGATTAATAATCCAGGGTACACTTGTGTAAGTGTTATGTTACGGGACTAATAATCCAGGGTAGAGTGGCGTAGCGGTTATGTTATTGGACTGATAATCCAGGGTACAGTAGTGTAGGGGATACGTTACTGGACTAATAATCCAGGGTGAAGTAGTGTAGGTGTTCCATTGTTGGACTAATAATCCAGGGTACAGTAGTGTAGGGGATACGTTACTGGAGTAAATATCCAGGGGTACAGTTGTGTTTGGGTTACATTAGTGGACTAATAATCTAGGGTACAGTATTGTAGGGGGTTACGTTCCTGGACTAATAATCCAGGCTACAGTAGTGTATGGGATACCTTACTGGACTAATAATCCAGGGTACCGTAGAGTTGTGGGTTACATTACTGGACTAATAATCCAGGGTACAGTAGTGTAGGGGTTACGTTATTGGACTAATAATCCTGGGTACAACGCTGTGGCGGTTACGTTACTGCACTAATAATCCAGGGTACAGTAGTGTAGGGGTTATGATGCTGGACTTTTAATACAGGGTTTAGTAGTGTAGGGGTTACGTTACTGGACTTATATTCCAGGGTGCAGTAGAGTAGTGGTTATGTTACTGGACTAATAATCCAGTGTACAGTAGTGTAGGGGGTTACGTTACTGGACTAATAATCCAGGGTATAGTAGTGTAGTGGTTACTTTAGTGGACTAATAATCCAGGGTTGCAGTAGAGTAGTGGTTATGTTACTGGACTAATAATCCAGTGTACAGTAGTGTAGGGGTTACGTTACTGGACTAATAATCCAGTGTACAGTAGTGGTAGGGGTTACTCTACTGAACTAATTATCCAGGGTATAGTAGTGTAGCGGTTACATTACTGGACTAATAATCCAGGGAACAGTAGTGTAGGGGTTACGTTACTGGACTAATAATCCCGGGTACAGTAGTGTAGGGGTTACGTTACTGGACTAATAATCCAGGGCACAGTAGGGTTGGGGTTACGTTACTGGACTAATAATCCAGCGTGGCAGTAGTGTAGGGGTTATGTTACTGTACCCAGACTAATACTCCTGTGTACAGTATTGTAGCGGGAACGTTACTGGGAGTAATAATCCTGGGTACCATCGTGCAGAGGTTGCGTTACTGGATTAATAATCAGGGTACACTTGTGTAAGGGTTATTTTACGGGACTAATAATCCAGGGTAGAGTGTTGTAGCGGTTATGTTAGTGGACTGATAATCCAGGGGTACAGTAGTGTAGGGTTTACGTTACTGATCTAATAATCCAGGGTGCAGTAGTGTAGGGGTTATGTTACTGGACTAATAATCCATTGTACAGTAGTGTAGGGGTTACGTTACTGGACTAATAATCCAGGGTACAGTAGGGTAGGGGTTACGATACTGGACTAATAATCCAGGGTACGGTAGTGTAGGGGTCACGTTACTGGACCAATAATTCAGGGTATAGTAGCGTAGAGGTCACGTTACTGGACTAATAATCCAGGGTACAGTAGTGTAGGGGTTACGTTACTGATCTATTAATCCAGGGTACAGTCGTGTAGCGATTACGTTACTGGACTAATATTCCAGGGTGCAGTTGTGTAGAGGTTTCGTTACTGGACTAATAATCCAGGGTATAGTAGTGTAGGGGTTACGTTACTGGTCTAATAATCCAGGGTACAGTAGGATAGGGGTCACGTTACTGGACCAATAATTCAGGGTATAGTAGTGTAGAGGTCACGTTACTGGACTAATAATCCAGGGTGCAGTAGTGTAGGGGTTACGTTACTGGACTAATAATCCATTGTACAGTAGTGTAGGGGTTAAGTTACTGGACTAATAATCCAGTGTGCAGTTGTGTAGGGGTTACTTTACTGGACTAATAATCCAGGGTACAGTATTGTACTGGGTTCGTTACTGGACTAATAATCCAGGGTACAGTAGTGTAGGGGTTACCTTAGTGGATTAATAATACAGGTTACAGTTGTGTAGGCGTTACGTTACTGGACTAATAATCCAGGGTACAGTAGTATTGGAGTCACGTTACTGGACTAATAATCCAGGGTACAGTAGTGTAGGGATTACGTTACTGTAATAATAATCCAGTGTACAGTAGTGTAGGGGTTACATTACTGGACTAATAATCCAGGGTACAGTAGTGTAGTGGTTACGTTACTGGACTAATAAACCAGTGTACAGTACTGTATGGGTTATGTTACTGGACTAATAATCCAGCCACAGTAGTGTAGGGGTCACGTTACTGGGCTAATAACCCAGGGTGCAGTTGTGTAGGTTTTACGTTACTGATTTAATAATCCAGGGTGCAGTAGTGTAGGGGTTATGTTACTGGACTAATAATCCATTTTACAGTAGTGTAGGGGTTACGTTACTGGACTAATAATCCAGGGAACAGTAGTGTAGGGGTTAAGTTACTGGACTAATAATCCAGTGTACAATAGGATAGGGGTTACGTTACTGGACTAATAATCCAGGGCACAGGAGGGTTGGGGTTACGTTACTGGACTAATAATCCAGCGTGCAGTAGTGTAGGGGTTATGTTACTGTACCCAGACTAATACTCCTGTGTACAGTATTGTAGCGGGAACGTTACTGGGAGTAATAATCCTGGGTACCATAGTGCAGAGGTTGCGTTACTGGATTAATAATCCAGGGTACACTTGTGTAAGGGTTATTTTACGGGACTAATAATCCAGGGTAGAGTGTTGTAGCGGTTATGTTAGTGGACTGATAATCCAGGGTATAGTAGTGTAGGGTTTACGTTACTGATTTAATAATCCAGGGTGCAGTAGTGTAGGGGTTATGTTACTGGACTAATAATCCATTGTACAGTAGTGTAGGGGTTACGTTACTGGACTAATAATCCTGGGTACAGTAGGATAGGGGTCACGTTACTGGACCAATAATTCAGGGTATAGTCGTGTAGAGGTCATGTTACTGGACTAATAATCCAGGGTACAGTAGTGTAGGGGTTATGTTACTGGACTAATAATCCATTGTACAGTAGTGTAGGGTTTACGTTACTGGACTAATAATCCAGGGTACATTAGTGTAGGGGTTACGTTACTGGACTAATAATCCGGGGTACAATAGTGTAGGAGTTACGTTGCTGGACTAATAATCCAGGGTACAGTAGGGTAGTGGTTACGTTACTGGACTAATAATCCAGCATGCAGTAGTGTAGGGGTTATGTTACTGTACCCAGACTAATCCTCCTTGGTACAGTATTGTAGCGGGTACGTTACTGGGAGTAATCATCCTGGGTACCATAGTGCAGAGGTTGCGTTACTGGATTAATAATCCAGGGTACACTTGTGTAAGTGTTATGTTACGGGACTAATAATCCAGGGTACAGTTGTGTTTGGGTTACATTAGTGGACTAATAATCTAGGGTACAGCAGTGTAGGGGTTACGTTACTGGACTAATAATCCAGTGTACAGTAGTGTAGGGGTTACTCTACTGGACTAATTATCCAGGGTATAGTAGTGTAGCGGTTACATTACTGGACTAATAATCCAGGGTACAGTACTGTATGGGTTATGTTACTGGACTAATAATCCAGCCACAGTAGTGTAGGGGTCACGTTACTGGGCTAATAACCCAGGGTGCAGTTGTGTAGGTTTTACGTTATTGGGACTAATAATCCAGGGTACAGTATATTAGGGGACACGTTACTTGACTAATAATCCATGGCACAGTATTGTAGGGTTTACATTACTGGACTAATAATCCAGGGAACAGTAGTGTAGGAGTCACGTTACTTGACTAATAATCCAGGGTACAGTAGTGTAGGTGTTTCATTACTGGACTAATAATCCAGGGTACAGTAGTGTAGGGCTTACGTTACTGGACTAATAACCCAGGGTACAGTACTGCATGGGTTATGTTACTGGACTAATTATCCAGGGTACAGTAGTGTAGGGGTCACATTACTGGTCTAATAACCCAGGGTGCAGTTGTGTATGTTTTACGTTACTGGGACTAATAATCCAGGGTACAGTATATTAGGGGATACGTTACTGGACTAATAATCCAGGGAACAGTAGTGTAGGGGTTACGTTACTGGACTAATAATCCCGGTACAGTAGTATAGGGGTTACGTTACTGGACTAATCATCCAGGGCACAGTAGGGTTGGGGTTACGTTACTGGACTAATAATCCAGCGTGCAGTAGTGTAGGGGTTATGTTACTGTACCCAGACTAATACTCCTGTGTACAGTATTGTAGCGGGAACGTTACTGGGAGTAATAATCCTGCGTACCATAGTGCAGAGGTTGCGTTACTGGATTAATAATCCAGGGTACACTTGTGTAAGGTTTATTTTACGGGACTAATAATCCAGGGTAGAGTGTTGTAGCGGTTATGTTAGTGGACTGATAATCCAGGGTACAGTAGTGTAGGGGTTACGTTAGTGGATTAATAATACAGGTTGCAGTAGTGTAGGGGTTACATTACTGGACTAATAATCCAGGGTACAGTAGTGTAGGAGTCACGTTACTGGACTAATAATCCAGGGTACAGTAGTGTAGGAGTCACGTTACTGGACTAATAATCCAGGGTACAGTAGTGTAGGGGTTACGTTACTGTACTAATAATCCAGGGTACAGTAGTGTAGGGGTTACGTTACTCGACTAATAATCCAGGGCACAGTAGTGTCGGGGTCACGTTACTGGGCTAATAACCCAGGGTGCAGTTGTGTAGGTTTTACGTTACTGGGACTAATAATCCAGGGTACAGTATATTAGGGGATACATTACGTGACTAATAATCCAGGGCACAGTAGTGTAGGGTTTACGTTACTTGACTAATAATCCAGGGAACAGTAGTGAAGGTGTTACGTTACTGGACTAATAATCCAGTGTACAATAGGATAGGGGTCACGTTAATGGACCAATAATTCAGTGTATAGTAGTGTAGAGGTCAAATTACTGGACTAATAATCCAGGGAACAGTAGTATAGGAGTCACGTTACTTGACTAATAATCCCGGGTACAATCGTGTAGGGGTTTCATTACTGGACTAATAATCCAGCGTACAGTAGTGTAGGGGTTACGTTACTGGACTAATAACCCATGGTGCAGTTGTGTATGTTTTACGTTACTGGGACTAATAATCCAGGGTACAGTTCATTAGGGGATACGTTACTGGACTAATAATCCAGGGCACAGTAGTGTAGGGTTTACGTTACTGGACTAATAATCCAGGGTGCAGTAGTGTAGGGGTTACGTTACTGGACTAATAATCCAGGGTACAGTAGGATAGGGGTTACGTTACTGGACCAATAATTCAGGGTATAGTAGTGTAGAGGTCACGTTACTGGACTAATAATCCAGGGTGCAGATGTTTCAGTATTACGTTACTGGGACTAATAATCCAGGGTACAGTTTATTAGTAGATACGTTAGTTGACTAATAATCCAGGGCACAGTAGTGTAGGGGTTACGTTACTGGACAAATAGTCCAGGGTACAGTAGGATAGGGGTCACGTTACTGGACTAATAATCCAGGGTACAGTAGTGTAGGGGTTACGTTACTGGACGAATATTCCAGGGTACAGTCGTGTAGGGGTTTCGTTACTGGACTAATAATCCAGGGTACAGTAGTGTAGAGGTCTCGTTACTGGACTAATAATCCAGGGTACAGTTGTGTAGGGGTTACGTTACTGGACTAATAATCCAGGGTACAGTAGTGTAGGGGATACGTTACTGGACTAATAATCCAGGGTACAGTATTGTAGGGGTTACCTTACTGGACTAATAATCCAGTGTACAGTAGTGTAGGGGTTACGTTAATGGACTAATAATCCAGTGTAAATTTGTGTAGGGTTTACGTTACTGGATTATTAATCCAGGGTACAGTAGGGTAGGGGTTACGATACTGGACTAATAATCCAGGCTACAGTGGTGTAGGGGTTACGTTACTGGACTATTAATCCAGGGTACAGTCGTGTAGCGGTTACGTTACTGGACTAATAATCCAGGGTGCAGTTGTGTAGAGGTTTCGTTACTGGACTAATAATCCAGTGTACAGTAGTGTAGGGGTTACGTTACTGGACTAATAATCCAGGGTGCAGTTGTGTAGAGGTTTCGTTACTGTGCTAATAACCGAGGTTACAGTAGTGTAGGGGTTACGTTATTGGACTAATAATCCAGGGTACAGTAGGATAGGGGTCACGTTACTGGACCAATAATCCAGGGAACAGTAGAGTAGATGCCACATTACTTGACTAATAATCCAGGCTACAGTGATGTAGGGTTTACGTTACTGGACTAATAATCCATTGTACAGTAGGATAGGGGTTAAGCTACTGGACTAATAATCCAGTGTGCAGTAGTGTAGGGGTTACTTTACTGGACTAATAATCCAGGGTACTGTTCTGTATGGGTTATGTTACTGGACTAATAATCCAGCCACAGTAGTGTAGGGGTCACGTTACTGGGCTAATAACCCAGGGTGCAGTTGTGTAGGTTTTACGTTATTGGGACTAATAATCCAGGGTACAGTATATTAGGGGACACGTTACTTGACTAATAATCCATGGCACAGTATTGTAGGGTTTACATTACTGGACTAATAATCCAGGGAACAGTAGTGTAGGAGTCACGTTACTTGACTAATAATCCAGGGTACAGTAGTGTAGGTGTTTCATTACTGGACTAATAATCCAGGGTACAGTAGTGTAGGGCTTACGTTACTGGACTAATAACCCAGGGTACAGTACTGCATGGGTTATGTTACTGGACTAATTATCCAGGGTACAGTAGTGTAGGGGTCACATTACTGGTCTAATAACCCAGGGTGCAGTTGTGTATGTTTTACGTTACTGGGACTAATAATCCAGGGTACAGTATATTAGGGGATACGTTACTGGACTAATAATCCAGGGAACAGTAGTGTAGGGGTTACGTTACTGGACTAATAATCCCGGGTACAGTAGTATAGGGGTTACGTTACTGGACTAATCATCCAGGGCACAGTAGGGTTGGGGTTACGTTACTGGACTAATAATCCAGCGTGCAGTAGTGTAGGGGTTATGTTACTGTACCCAGACTAATACTCCTGTGTACAGTATTGTAGCGGGAACGTTACTGGGAGTAATAATCCTGCGTACCATAGTGCAGAGGTTGCGTTACTGGATTAATAATCCAGGGTACACTTGTGTAAGGTTTATTTTACGGGACTAATAATCCAGGGTAGAGTGTTGTAGCGGTTATGTTAGTGGACTGATAATCCAGGGTACAGTAGTGTAGGGGTTACGTTAGTGGATTAATAATACAGGTTGCAGTAGTGTAGGGGTTACATTACTGGACTAATAATCCAGGGTACAGTAGTGTAGGAGTCACGTTACTGGACTAATAATCCAGGGTACAGTAGTGTAGGAGTCACGTTACTGGACTAATAATCCAGGGTACAGTAGTGTAGGGGTTACGTTACTGTACTAATAATCCAGGGTACAGTAGTGTAGGGGTTACGTTACTCGACTAATAATCCAGGGCACAGTAGTGTCGGGGTCACGTTACTGGGCTAATAACCCAGGGTGCAGTTGTGTAGGTTTTACGTTACTGGGACTAATAATCCAGGGTACAGTATATTAGGGGATACATTACGTGACTAATAATCCAGGGCACAGTAGTGTAGGGTTTACGTTACTTGACTAATAATCCAGGGAACAGTAGTGAAGGTGTTACGTTACTGGACTAATAATCCAGTGTACAATAGGATAGGGGTCACGTTAATGGACCAATAATTCAGTGTATAGTAGTGTAGAGGTCAAATTACTGGACTAATAATCCAGGGAACAGTAGTATAGGAGTCACGTTACTTGACTAATAATCCCGGGTACAATCGTGTAGGGGTTTCATTACTGGACTAATAATCCAGCGTACAGTAGTGTAGGGGTTACGTTACTGGACTAATAACCCATGGTGCAGTTGTGTATGTTTTACGTTACTGGGACTAATAATCCAGGGTACAGTTCATTAGGGGATACGTTACTGGACTAATAATCCAGGGCACAGTAGTGTAGGGTTTACGTTACTGGACTAATAATCCAGGGTGCAGTAGTGTAGGGGTTACGTTACTGGACTAATAATCCAGGGTACAGTAGGATAGGGGTTACGTTACTGGACCAATAATTCAGGGTATAGTAGTGTAGAGGTCACGTTACTGGACTAATAATCCAGGGTGCAGATGTTTCAGTATTACGTTACTGGGACTAATAATCCAGGGTACAGTTTATTAGTAGATACGTTAGTTGACTAATAATCCAGGGCACAGTAGTGTAGGGGTTACGTTACTGGACAAATAGTCCAGGGTACAGTAGGATAGGGGTCACGTTACTGGACTAATAATCCAGGGTACAGTAGTGTAGGGGTTACGTTACTGGACGAATATTCCAGGGTACAGTCGTGTAGGGGTTTCGTTACTGGACTAATAATCCAGGGTACAGTAGTGTAGAGGTCTCGTTACTGGACTAATAATCCAGGGTACAATAGTGTAGGGGTTACGTTACTGGACTAATAATCCATTGTACAGTAGTGTAGGGGTTACCTTACTGGACTAATAATCCAGGGTACAGTAGGGTAGGGGTTACCTTACTGGACTAATAATCCAGGGTACAGTAGTGTAGGGGTTACGTTACTGGACTAATAATCCATTGTACAGTAGTGTAGGGATTACGTTACTGGACTAATAATCCAGGGTACAGTAGGGTAGGGGTTACGATACTGGACTAATAATCCAGGGTACAGTAGTGTAGGGGTTACGTTACTGGACTATTAATCCAGGGTACAGTCGTGTAGCGGTTACGTTACTGGACTAATAATCCAGGGTGCAGTTGTGTAGAGGTTTCGTTACTGGACTAATAATCCAGTGTACAGTAGTGTAGGGGGTTACGTTACTGGACTAATAATCCAGGGTGCAGTTGTGTAGAGGTTTCGTTACTGTGCTAATAACCGAGGTTACAGTAGTGTAGGGGTTACGTTATTGGACTAATAATCCAGGGTACAGTAGGATAGGGGTCACGTTACTGGACCAATAATCCAGGGTACAGTAGTGTAGAGGTCACGTTACTGGACTAATAATCCAGGGTACAGTAGTGTAGTGGTTACGTTACTGGACTAATAATCCATTGTACAGTAGGATAGGGGTTAAGCTACTGGACTAATAATCCAGTGTGCAGTAGTGTAGGGGTTACTTTACTGGACTAATAATCCAGGGTACAGTAGTGTAGGGGTTACGTTACTGGACCAATAATCCATTGTAGAGTAGTGTAGGGGTTACGTTACTGGACTAATAATCCAGGGTACAGTAGGGTAGGGGTTACGTTACTGGACAAATAATCCAGGGTACAGTAGGATAGGGGTCACGTTACTGGACCAATAATTCAGGGTATAGTAGTGTAGAGGTCACGTTACTGGACTAATAATCCAGGGTACAATAGTGTAGGAGTTGCGTTACTGGACTATTAATCCAGGGTACAGTCATGTAGCGGTTACGTTACTGGACTAATAATCCAGGGTGCAGTTGTGTAGAGGTTTTGTTACTGGACTAATAATCCAGGGTACAGTAGGATAGGGGTCACGTTACTGGACCAATAAGTCAGGGTATAATAGTGTAGACGTCACGTTACTGGACTAATAATCCAGGGTACAGTAGTGTAGGGGTTACGTTACTGGACTATTAATCCATTGTACAGTAGTGTAGGTGTTAGGTTACTGGACTAATAATCCAGGGTACAGTAGTGTAGGAGTGACATTACTGGACTATTAATCCATTGTACAGTAGGGTAGGGGTTACGTTACAGGACTAATAATCCAGCGTGCAGTAGTGTAGGGGTTATGTTACTGTACCCAGACTAATACTCCTGGGTACAGTATTGTAGCGGGAACGTTACTGGGAGTAATAATCCTGGGTACCATAGTGCAGAGGCTGCGTTAATGGATTAATAATCCAGGGTACACTTGTGTAAGTGTTATGTTACGGGACTAATAATCCAGGGTAGAGTGGCGTAGCGGTTATGTTATTGGACTGGTAATCCAGGGTACAGTAGTGTAGGGGATACGTTACTGGACTAATAATCCAGGGTGAAGTAGTGTAGGTGTTCCATTGTTGGACTAATAATCCAGGGTACAGTAGTGTAGGGGATACGTTACTGGAGTAAATATCCAGGGTACAGTTGTGTTTGGGTTACATTAGTGGACTAATAATCTAGGGTACAGTATTGTAGGGGTTACGTTCCTGGACTAATAATCCAGGCTACAGTAGTGTATGGGATACCTTACTGGACTAATAATCCAGGGTACCGTAGAGTTGTGGGTTACATTACTGGACTAATAATCCAGGGTACAGTAGTGTAGGGGTTACGTTATTGGACTAATAATCCTGGGTACAACGCTGTGGCGGTTACGTTACTGCACTAATAATCCAGGGTACAGTAGTGTAGGAGTTATGATGCTGGACTTTTAATACAGGGTTTAGTAGTGTAGGGGTTACGTTACTGGACTTATATTCCAGGGTGCAGTAGAGTAGTGGTTATGTTACTGGACTAATAATCCAGTGTACAGTAGTGTAGGGGTTACGTTACTGGACTAATAATCCAGGGTATAGTAGTGTAGTGGTTACTTTAGTGGACTAATAATCCAGGGTGCAGTAGAGTAGTGGTTATGTTACTGGACTAATAATCCAGTGTACAGTAGTGTAGGGGTTACGTTACTGGACTAATAATCCAGGGTATAGTAGTGTAGGGGTTACGTTACTGGAATAATAATGCAGGTTACAGTAGTGTAGGGGTTATTTTACTGGACTAATAATCCAGTGTACAGTTGTGTAGTGGTTTCGTTACTGGACTAATAATCCTGGGTACAGTAGTGTAGGGGTTATGTTACTGGATTAATATTCCTGGGTACAGTATTTTAGGGTTTACGTTACAGGACTAATAATCCAGGGTGCAGTAGTGTAGGGGTTACGTTACTTGACTAATAAACCTAGACACAGTAGTGTTGGGGTTACGTTGCTGGACTAATAATCCTGGGTACAGTAGTGTAGGGGTTACGTTACAGGACTAATCTTACAGGGCAGTGTAGTGTAGGGGTTACGTTACTTGACTAATAATCCAGGGTACAGTGGTGTAGGGGTTACGTGACTGGACTAATAATCCAGAGTAAAGTAGTGTATGGGTTACATTACTGGACTATTAATCCAGGGCAGAGTAGTGTAGGGGTTACGTTACTGGACTAATAATCCAGGGCACAGTAGTGTAGGGGTTACGTTACTGGACTATTAATCCATTGTACAGTAGCGTAGGGGTTAAGTTACTGGACTAATAATCCAGGGTACAGTAGTGTAGGAGTGACATTACTGGACTAATAATCCAGGGTACAGTAGGGTAGGGGTTACGTTACAGGACTAATAATCCAGCGTGCAGTAGTGTAGGGGTTATGTTACTGTACCCAGACTAATACTCCTGGGTACAGTATTGTAGCGGGAACGTTACTGGGAGTAATTATCCTGGGTACCATAGTGCAGAGGCTGCGTTTATGGATTAATAATCCAGGGTACACTTGTGTAAGTGTTATGTTACGGGACTAATAATCCAGGGTAGAGTGGCGTAGCGGTTATGTTATTGGACTGATAATCCAGGGTACAGTAGTGTAGGGGATACGTTACTGGACTAATAATCCAGGGTGAAGTAGTGTAGGTGTTCCATTGTTGGACTAATAATCCAGGGTACAGTAGTGTAGGGGATACGTTACTGGAGTAAATATCCAGGGTACAGTTGTGTTTGGGTTACATTAGTGGACTAATAATCTAGGGTACAGTATTGTAGGGGTTACGTTCCTGGACTAATAATCCAGGCTACAGTAGTGTATGGGATACCTTACTGGACTAATAATCCAGGGTACCGTAGAGTTGTGGGTTACATTACTGGACTAATAATCCAGGGTACAGTAGTGTAGGGGTTACGTTATTGGACTAATAATCCTGGGTACAACGCTGTGGCGGTTACGTTACTGCACTAATAATCCAGGGTACAGTAGTGTAGGGGTTATGATGCTGGACTTTTAATACAGGGTTTAGTAGTGTAGGGGTTACGTTACTGGACTAATAATCCAGGGTGCAGTAGAGTAGTGGTTATGTTACTGGACTAATAATCCAGTGTACAGTAGTGTAGGGGTTACGTTACTGGACTAATAATCCAGGGTATAGTAGTGTAGGGGTTACTTTAGTGGACTAATAATCCAGGGTGCAGTAGAATAGTGGTTATGTTACTGGACTAATAATCCAGTGTACAGTAGTGTAGGGGTTACGTTACTGGACTAATAATCCAGGGTATAGTAGTGTAGGGGTTACGTTACTGGAATAATAATGCAGGTTACAGTAGTGTAGGGGTTATTTTACTGGACTAATAATCCAGTGTACAGTTGTGTAGTGGTTTCGTTACTGGATTAATAATCCTGGGTACAGTAGTGTAGGGGTTATGTTACTGGATTAATATTCCTGGGTACAGTATTGTAGGGTTTACGTTACAGGACTAATAATCCAGGGTGCAGTAGTGTAGGGGTTACGTTACTTGACTAATAAACCTAGACACAGTAGTGTTGGGGTTACGTTGCTGGACTAATAATCCTGGGTACAGTAGTGTAGGGGTTACGTTACAGGACTAATCTTACAGGGCAGTGTAGTGTAGGGGTTACGTTACTCGACTAATAATCCAGGGTACAGTGGTGTAGGGGTTACGTGACTGGACTAATAATCCAGAGTAAAGTAGTGTATGGGTTACATTACTGGACTATTAATCCAGGGCAGAGTAGTGTAGGGGTTACGTTACTGGACTAATAATCCAGGGCACAGTAGTGTAGGGGTTACATTAGTGGATTAATAATACAGGTTACAGTAGTGTAGGGGTTAAGTTACTGGACTAATAATCCAGGGTACAGTAGTGTAGGGTTTACGTTACTGGACTAATAATCCAGGATGCAGTAGTGTAGGGGTTACGTTACTGGACTAATAATCCAGGGTACAGTAGTGTAGGGGTTACGTTACTGGACAAATAATTCAGGGTATAGTAGTGTAGAGGTCACGTTACTGGACTAATAATCCAGGGTGCAGATGTGTCGGTTTTACGTTACTGGGACTAATAATCCAGCGTACAGTATATTATGGGATACGTTATTTGACTAATAATCCAGGGCACAGTAGTGTTGGGTTTACGTTACTGGACTAATAATCCAGGGTACAGTAGTGTAGGGGTTACGTTACTGGACAAATAATCCAGGGTACAGTAGTGTAGAGGTCACGTTACTGGACTAATAATCCAGGGTACAGTAGTATAGGAGTCACGTTACTGGACTAATAATCCAGGGTACAGTAGTGTAGGGGTTACGTTACTGGACTAATAATCCAGGGTACAGTAGTGTAGGTGTTATGATGCTGGACTAATAATACAGGGTTTAGTAGTGTAGGGGTTACCTTACTGGACTAATAATCCAGGGTGCTGTAGAGTAGTGGTTATGTTACTGGACTAATAATCCAGTGTACAGTAAAGTAGGTGTTACGTTACTGGACCAATAATCCAGGGTGCAGTAGTGTAGGGGTTATTTTACTGGACTAATAATCCAGGGTACAGTAGTGCAGGGGTCACGTTACTGGACTCATAATCCAGGGTACAGTACTTTAGGGGTTATGTTACTGGACTAATAATCCAGGGTACAGTACTGTAGGGGTTATATTACTGGACTTATGATCCAGGGTACAATGGTGTAGTGGTCACGTTACTGGACCAATAATCCAGGGTACAGTAGTGTAGGGTTACATTACTGGACTAATAATCCAGGGGACAGTAGTGTAGGGTTACATTAGTGGACTAATAATCCAGGTACAGAAGTGTAGGGTTACGTTACTGGAATAATAATCCTGGGTACAGTAGTGTAGGGTTACATTACTGGACAAATAATCCGGGGTACGGTAGTGTAGCGTTACGTTACTGGACTAATAATCCAGGGAACAGTAGTGTAGGGGTTACGTTACTGGACTAATAATCCAGGGTACAGTAGGATAGGAGTCACATTACTGGACCAATAATTCAGGCTATAGTAGTGTAGAGGTCAAATTACTGGACTAATAATCCAGGGTACAGTAGCAAAGTAGTCACGTTACTTGACTAATAATCCATTGTACAGTAGTGTAGTGGTTACATTACTGGACTAATAATCCAGGCTACATTAGTGTAGGGGTTACGTTACTGGACTAATAATCCAGGGTGCAGTAGTGTAGGGGTTTCGTTACTGGACTAATAATCACGGGTACTGTAGGATAGGTGTCAGGTTACTGGACCAATAATTCAGGGTATAGTAGTGTAGAGGTCACGTTACTGGACTAATAAACCAGGGTGCAGTAGTGTAGGGGTTACGTTACTGGACTAATAATCCATTGTACCATAGTGTAGGGGTTACGTTACTGGACTAATAATCCAGGGTACAGTAGTGTAGGAGTTACATTACTGGACTAATAATCCAGGGTACAGTAGGGTAGGGGTTACGTTACTGGACTAATAATCCAGCGTGCAGTAGTGTACGGGTTATGTTACTATACCCAGACTAATACTGCTGGGTACAGTATTGTAGCGGGAACATTACTGGGAGTAATAATCCTGGGTACCATAGTGCAGATTTTGCGTTACTGGATTAATAATCCAGGGTACACTTGTGTAAGAGTTATGTTACTGGACTAATAATCCAGTGTAGAGTTGCGTAGCGGTTATGTTAATGGACTGATAATCCATGGTACAGTTGTGTAGGGGATACATTAATGGACTAATAATCCAGGGTACAGTAGTGTAGGGGTTCCATTAGTGGACTAATAATCCAGGGTACAGTACTGTAGGGGTTACGTTCCTGCACTAATAATCCAGGGTACAGTAGTGTAGGGGTTATGTTACTGGACTAATAATCCAGGGTACCGTAGAGTTGTGGGTTACATTACTGGACTAATAATCCAGGGTACAGTAGTGTAGGAGTTACGTTACTGGACTAATAATCCAGGGTACAGTAGTGTAGGGTTACATTACTGGACTAATAATCCAGGGGACAGTAGTTTAGGGTTACATTAGTGGACTAATAATCCAGGTACAGAAGTGTAGGGTTACGTTACTGGAATAATAATCCTGGGTATAGTAGTGTAGGGTTACATTACTGGACAAATAATCCGGGGTACGGTAGTGTAGCGTTACGTTACTGGACTAATAATCCAGGTAACAGTAGTGTAGGGGTTACGTTACTGGACTAATAGTCCAGGGTGCAGTAGGATAGGAGTCACATTACTGGACCAATAATTCAGGCTATAGTAGTGTAGAGGTCAAATTACTGGACTAATAATCCAGGATACAGTAGTAAAGGAGTCACGTTACTTGACTAATAATCCATTGTACAGTAGTGTAGTGGTTACATTACTGGACTAATAATCCAGGCTACAGTAGTGTAGGGGTTACGTTACTGGACTAATAATCCAGGATGCAGTAGTGTAGGGGTTTCGTTACTGGACTAATAATCATGGGTACAGTAGGATAGGTGTCAGGTTACTGGACCAATAATTCAGGGTATAGTAGTGTAGAGGTCACGTTACTGGACTAATAAACCAGGGTACAGTAGTGTAGGGGTTACGTTACTGGACTAATAATCCATTGTACCATAGTGTAGGGGTTACGTTACTGGACTAATAATCCAGGGTACAGTAGTGTAGGAGTTACATTACTGGACTAATAATCCAGGGTACAGTAGTGTAGGGGTTACGTTACTGGACTAATAATCCAGCGTGCAGTAGTGTACGGGTTATGTTACTATACCCAGACTAATACTGCTGGGTACAGTATTGTAGCGGGAACGTTACTGGGAGTAATAATCCTGGGTACCATAGTGCAGATTTTGCGTTACTGGATTAATAATCCAGGGTACACTTGTGTAAGGGTTATGTTACGGGACTAATAATCCAGTGTAGAGTTGCGTAGCGGTTATGTTAATGGACTGATAATCCATGGTACAGTAGTGTAGGGGATACATTAATGGACTAATAATCCAGGGTACAGTAGTGTATGGGTTCCATTAGTGGACTAATAATCCAGGGTACAGTACTGTAGGGGTTACATTCCTGCACTAATGATCCAGGGTACAGTAGTGTACGGGTTATGTTACTGGACTAATAATCCAGGGTACCGTAGAGTTGTGGGTTACATTACTGGACTAATAATCCAGGGTACAGTAGTGTAGGAGTTACGTTACTGGACTACTAATCCAGGGTACAGTAGTGTAGGGGTTACTTTATTGGACTAATAATCCTGGGTACAGTGCTGTAGGGGTTACGTTACTGGACTAATAATCCAGGGTACAGTAGTGTAGGGGTTATGATGCTGGACTAATAATACAGGGTTTAGTAGTGTAGCGCGTTACGTTACTGAACTAATAATCCAGGGTATAGTAGTGTAGGGGTTACTTTACTGGACTAATAATCCAGGGTGCAGTACAGTAGTGGTTATGTTACTGGACTAATAATCCAGTGTTCAGTTGTGTAGGGGATACGTTACTGGACTAATAATCTAGGGTACAGTAGTGTAGTGGCTACGTTACTGGACTAATAATCCAGGGAACAGTACTGTATGGGTTATGTTACTGGGCTAATCCAGGGTACAGTACTCTAGGGGTTACGTTACTGTACTAATAATCCAGGGTACAGTACTGTAGGTGTTACATTACTGGACTAATAATCCAGGGTGCAGTAGAGTAGTGGTTATGTTACTGGAATAATAATCGGGGGTACAGTAGTGCAGGGGTCACTTTACTGGACTCATAATCCAGGGTACAGAACTTTTGGGGTCACGTTACTGGGCTAATAATCCAGGTTACAGTAGTGTAGTGGTTATGTTACTGGACTAATAATCCAGGGTGCAGTAGAGTAGTGGTTATGTTACTGGACTAATAATCCAGGGTAAAGTAGTGTAGGGGTTACGTTACTGGACTAATATTCCAGGGTTCAGTAGTGTAGGGGTTATGTTACTGGACTAATAATCCAGTGTACAGTTGTGTAGGGGTTACGTTACTGGACTAATAATCCAGGGTACAGTAGTTTAGGGGTTATGTTACTGGACTTATTATCCAGGGTACAGTTTATTAGTGCATACGTTACTTGACTAATAATCCAGGGCACAGTAGTGTAGGGTTTACGTTACTGGACTAATAATCCAGGGTGCAGTAGTGTAGGGGTTACGTTACTGGACTAATAATCCAGGGTACAGTAGGATAGGGGTCACGTTACTGGACCAATAAATCAGGGTATAGTCGTGTAGAGGTCATGTTACTGGACTAATAATCCAGGGTACAGTAGTGTAGGGGTTACGTTACTGGACTAATAATCCAGGGTACAGTAGTGTAGGGGTTATGTTATTGGACTTATAATCCAGGGTACAGTAGGGTAGGGGTTACGTTACTGGACTAATAATCCAGGGTACAGTAGTGTAGGGGTTACGTTATTGGACTAATAATCCAGTTTACAGTAGGGTAGGGCTTATGTTACTGGACTAATAATCCAGCATGCAGTAGTGTAGGAGTTATGTTACTGTACCCAGACTAATACTCCTGGGTACAGTATTGTGGCGGGTACGTTACTTCGAGTAATAATCCTGGGTACCATAGTGCAGAGGTTGCGTTACTGGATTAATAATCCAGGGTACACTTGTGTAAGGGTTTTGTTACGGGACTAATAATCCAGGGTAGAGTGGCGTAGCGGTTATGTAAGTGGACTGATAATCCAGGGTACAGTCGTGTAGGGGATACGTTACTGGACTAATAGTCCAGGGTACAGTAGTGTAGGGGTTCCATTAGTGGACCAATAATCCAGGGTACTGTAGTGTAGGGTATATGTTACTGGACTAATAATCCAGGGTACAGTTGTGTTTGGGTTACATTAGTGGGCTAATAATCTAGGGTACAGCAGTGTAGGGGTTACGTTACTGGACTAATAATCCAGGCTTCAGTAGTGTAGGGGTTACTTTACTGGACTAATAATCCAGGGTACCGTAGAGTTGGGGGTTACATTACTGGACTAATAATCCAGGGTACAGTAGTGTAGGTGTTACGTTACTGGACTAATAATCCAGGGTACAGTAGTGTAGGGGTTACGTTATTGGACTCATAATCTTGGGTACAGTACTGTAGGGGTTACGTTACTGGACTAATAATCCAGGGTACAGTAGTGTTGGGGTTATGTTGCTGGACTAATAAACCAGGGTATAGTAGTGTAGGGGTTACGTTACTGGACTAATAATCCAGGGTACAGTAGTGTAGGGGTTATGTTACTGGACTAATAATCCAGTGTACAGTAGTGTAGGGGTTCCATTAGTGGACCAATAATCCAGGGTACTGTAGTGTAGGGTATATGTTACTGGACTAATAATCCAGGGTACAGTTGTGTTTGGGTTACATTAGTGGGCTAATAATCTAGGGTACAGCAGTGTAGGGGTTACGTTACTGGACTAATAATCCAGGCTTCAGTAGTGTAGGGGTTACTTTACTGGACTAATAATCCAGGGTACCGTAGAGTTGGGGGTTACATTACTGGACTAATAATCCAGGGTACAGTAGTGTAGGTGTTACGTTACTGGACTAATAATCCAGGGTACAGTAGTGTAGGGGTTACGTTATTGGACTCATAATCTTGGGTACAGTACTGTAGGGGTTACGTTACTGGACTAATAATCCAGGGTACAGTAGTGTTGGGGTTATGTTGCTGGACTAATAAACCAGGGTATAGTAGTGTAGGGGTTACGTTACTGGACTAATAATCCAGGGTACAGTAGTGTAGGGGTTATGTTACTGGACTAATAATCCAGTGTACAGTAGTGTAGGGGTTACGTTACTGGACTAATAATCCAGGGTATAGTAGTGTAGGGGTTACTTTACTGGACTAATAATCCAGGGTACAGTAGTGTAGTGGTTATGTTACTGGACTAATAATCCAGGGTACAGTAGTGTAGGGGTTACGTTGCTGGACTAATAATCCAGGGTACAGTAGTGTAGGGGTTATGTTACTGGACTAATTATCCAGGGTACAGTTTATTAGGGCATACGTTACTTGACTAATAATCCAGGGCACAGTAGGATAGGGGTCACGTTACTGGACTAATAATCCAGGGTACAGTAGTGTAGGGTTTACGTTACTGGACTAATAATCCACGGTGCAGTAGTGTAGGGGTTACGTTAATGTACTAATAATCCATGGTACAGTAGGATAGGGGTCACGTTACTGGACCAATAATCCAGGGTACAGTAGGGTAGGGGTTACGTTACTGGACTAATAATCCAGCGTGCAGTAGTGTAGGGGTTATGTTACTGTACCCAGACTAAAACTCCTGGGTACAGTATTGTAGCAGGTATGTTACTGGGAGTAATAATCCTGGGTACCATAGTGCAGAGGTTTCGTTACTGGATTAATAATCCTGGGTACACTTGTGTAAGGGTTATGTTACGGGACTAATAATCTAGGGTACAGTAGTGTAGGGGATATGTTACTGGACATAAATCCAGGGTACAGTAGTGTAGGGGTTCCTTTAGTGGACTAATAATCCAGGGTACAGTAGTGCAGGGGATACGTTACTGGACTAATAATCCAGGGTAGTTGTGTTTGGATTACATTAGTGGACTAATAATCTAGGGTACAGTAGTGTAGGGGTTACGTTACTGGACTCATAATCCAGACTACAGTAGTGTAGGGGTTACCTTACTGGACTAATAATCCAGGGTACCATAGAGTTTTGGGTTACATTACTGGACTCATAATCCAGGGTGCAGTAGTGTCGGGGTTAAGTTACTGGACTAATAATCCAGGGTACAGTAGTGTAGGGGTTACGTTATTGGACAAATAATCCTGGGTACAGTACTGTAGGGGTTACGTTACTGGACTAATAATCCAGGGTACAGTAGTGTAGGGGTTATGTTACTGGACAAATAATCCAGGGTATAGTAGTGTAGGGGTTACGTTACTGGATTAATAATCCAGGGTACAGTAGTGTAGGGGTTATGTTACTGGATTAATAATCCTGTGTACAGTAGTGTAGGGGTTACGATACTGGACTAATAATCCAGGGTATAGTAGTGTAGGGGTTATGTTACTGGACTGATAATCCAGTGTACAATTGTGTAGGGGTTACGTTGCTGGACTAATAATCCTGGGTACAGTAGTGTAGGGGTTACATTACTGGACTCATCATCCAGGGCAGTGTAGTGTAGGGGTTACGTTACTTGACTAATAATCCAGGGCACAGTAGTGTAGTTGATACGTTAGTGGACTAATAATCTAGGGAACAGTGGTGTAGGGGTTACGTGACTGGACGAATAAACCAGAGTAAAGTAGTGTATGGGTTACATTACTGGACTAATAATCCAGGGCAGAGTAGTGTAGGGGTTAAGTTACTGGACTAATAATCCAGGGCACATTAGTGTAGGGGTTACATTAGTGGATTAATAATACAGGTTACAGTAGTGTAGGGGTTACGTTACTGGACTAATAATCCAGGGTACAGTAGTGTAGGGGTTACATTACTGTACTAATAATCCAGGGTACAGTAGTGTAGTGGTTACGTTACTGGTATAATAATCCAGGGTACAGTACTGTATGGGTTATGTTACTGGACTAATAATCCAGGGCACAGTAGTGTAGCGTTCACGTTACTGGTCTAATAACCCAGGGTGCAGTTGTGTAGGTTTTACGTTACTGGGACTTATAATCCAGGGTACAGTATATTAGGGGATACGTTACTGGACTAATAATCCAGGGAACAGTAGTGTAGGGGGTTACGTTACTGGACCAATAATTCAGTGTATAGTAGTGTAGAGTTCAAATTACTGGACTAATAATTCAGGGTACAGTAGTATAGCAGTCACGTTAATTGATTAATAATCCAGGGTACAGTAGTGTAGGGGTTACATTACTGGACTAATAATCCAGGGTACAGTAGGATAGGGGTCACGTTACTGGACCAATAATTCAGGGTATAGTAGTGTAGAGGTCACGTTACTGGACTAATAATCCAGGGTACAGTAGGGTAGGGGTTACGTTACTGGACTAATTATCTAGCGCGCAGTCGTGTAGGGGTTATGTTACTGTACCCAGACTAATACTCCTGGGTACAGTAGTGTAGCGGGAACGTTACTGGACTAATAATCCAGGGTACAGTAGTGTAGGGGATACGTTACTGGACTAATAATCTGGGGTACAGTTGTGTTTGGGTTACATTAGTGGACTAATAATCTAGCGTACAGTAGTGTAGGGGTTACGTTCCTGGACTAATAATCCAGGCTACAGTAGTGTCGGGGTTACCTTTCTGGACTAATAATCCAGGGTACCGTAGAGTTGAGGGTTACATTACTGGACTAATAATCCAGGGTACAGTAGTGTAGGGGTTACGTTATTGGACAAATAATCCTGGGTACAGTACTGTAGGGGTTACGTTACTGGACTAATAATCCAGGGTACAGTAGTGTAGGGGTTATGTTACTGGACAAATAATCCAGGGTATAGTAGTGTAGGGGTTACGTTACTGGATTAATAATCCAGGGTACAGTAGCGTAGGGGTTATGTTACTGGATTAATAATCCTGTGTACAGTAGTGTAGGGGTTACGATACTGGACTAATAATCCAGGGTATAGTAGTGTAGGGGTTATGTTACTGGACTGATAATCCAGTGTACAATTGTGTAGGGGTTACGTTGCTGGACTAATAATCCTGGGTACAGTAGTGTAGGGGTTACATTACTGGACTCATCATCCAGGGCAGTGTAGTGTAGGGGTTACGTTACTTGACTAATAATCCAGGGCACAGTAGTGTAGTTGATACGTTAGTGGACTAATAATCTGGGGTACAGTTGTGTTTGGGTTACATTAGTGGACTAATAATCTAGCGTACAGTAGTGTAGGGGTTACGTTCCTGGACTAATAATCCAGGCTACAGTAGTGTCGGGGTTACCTTTCTGGACTAATAATCCAGGGTACCGTAGAGTTGAGGGTTACATTACTGGACTAATAATCCAGGGTACAGTAGTGTAGGAGTCACGTTACTGGACTAATAAACCAGGGTCCAGTACTGTAGGGGTTACGTTACTGGACTAATAATCCAGGGTACAGTAGTGTAGGGGTTATGTTGCTGGACTAATAATCCAGGGTGCAGTAGAGTAGTTGTTATGTCACTGGACTAATAATCCAGTGTACAGTAGTGTAGGGGTTACGTTACTGGACTAATAATCCAGGGTATAGTAGTGTAGGGGTTACTTTACTGGACTAATAATCCAGGGTACAGTAGTGCAGGGATTATGTTACTGGACTAATAATCCAGGGTACAGTAGTGTAGGGGTTATGTTACTGGACTAATTATCCAGGGTACAGTTGATTAGGGCATACGTTACTTGACTAATAATCCTGGGCACAGTAGTGTAGGGTTTACGTTACTGGTCTAATAATCCAGGGTGCAGTAGTGTAGTGGTTACGATACTGCACTAATAATCCAGGGTACAGTAGGATAGGGGTCACGTTACTGGACCAATAATTCAGGGTATAGTAGTGTAGAGGTCACGTTACTGGACTAATTATCCAGGGTACAGTAGTGTAGGGGTTACGTTACTGGACTAATAATCCAAGGTACAGTACTGTATGGGTTATGTTACTGGGCTAATCCAGGGTACAGTACTGTAGGTGTTACGTTACTGGACTAATAATCCATTCTACAGTAGTGTAGGGGTTATGTTACTGGACTAATAATCCAGGGTACAGTAGTGTAGGGGTTACGTTACTGGACTAATAATCCAGGGTACAGTAGGATAGGGGTCACGTTCCTGGACCAATAATTGAGGGTATAGTAGTGTAGAGGTCACGTCACTGGACTAATAATCCAGGGTGCAGATGTGTTGGTTTTACGTTACTGGGATTTATAATCCAGGGTACAGTATATTAGGGGATGCGTTACTTGACTAATAATCCAGGGCACAGTAGATTAGGGTTTACGTTACTGGACCAATAATTCAGTGTATAGTAGTGTAGAGGTCACGTTACTGGACTAATAATCCAGGGTACAGTAGGATAGGGGTTACGTTACTGGACTAATTATCTAGCGTGCAGTAGTGTAGGGGTTATGTTACTGTACCAGACTAATACTCTTGGGTACAGTAGTGTAGCGGGAACGTTACTGGACTAATAATCTGGGGTACAGTTGTGTTTGGGTTACATTAGTGGACAAATAATCTAGCGTACAGTAGTGTAGGGGTTACGTTCCTGGACTAATAATCCAGGGTACCGTAGAGTTGAGCGTTACATTACTGGACTAATTATCCAGGGTACAGTAGTGTAGGAGTCACGTTACTGGACTAATAAACCAGGGTCCAGTACTGTAGGGGTTGCGTTACTGGACTAATAACCCAGGGTACAGTAGTGTAGGGGTTATGTTGCTGGACAAATAATCCAGCGTACAGTACTGTATGGGTTATGTTACTGGACTAATAATCCAGGGCACAGTAGTGTAGCGTTCACGTTACTGGTCTAATAACCCAGGGTGCAGTTATGTAGGTTTTACGTTACTGGGATTTATAATCCAGGGTACAGTATATTAGGGGATATGTTACTGGACTAATAATCCAGGGTGCAGTAGTGTAGGGGTTACGTTACTGGACTAATAATCCAGGGTACAGTAGGATAGGGGCCACGTTACTGAACCAATAATTCAGGGTATAGTAGTGTAGAGGTCACGTTACTGGACTAATAATCCAGGGTACAGTAGTATATAAATCACGTTACTGGACTAATAATCCAGGGTACAGTAGTGTAGGGGTTACGTTACTGGACTAATAATCCAGGGTACAGTCGTGTAGGGGTTACGTTACTGGACTAATAAACCAGGGTGCAGTAGTGTAGGGGTAACGTTACTGGACTAATAATCCAGGGTACAGCAGCGTAGGTGTTATGTTACTGGACTAATAATCCATTCTACAGTAGTGTAGGGGTTACGTTACTGGACTAATAATCCAGGGTACAGTAGGATAGGGGTCACATTACTGGACCAATAATTCAGGGTATAGTAGTGTAGAGGTCACGTTACTGGACTAATTATCCAGGGTACAGTTGTGTAGGGGTTACGTTACTGGACTAATAATCCAAGGTACAGTACTGTATGGGTTATGTTACTGGGCTAATCCAGGGTACAGTACTGTAGGTGTTACGTTACTGGACTAATAATCCAGGGTACAGTAGTGTAGGGGTTACGTTACTGGACTAATAATCCAGGGTACAGTAGTGTATGGGTTATGTTACTGGACTAATTATCCAGGGTACAGTTTATTAGGGCATACGTTAATTGACTAATAATCCAGGGTGCAGTAGTGTAGAGGTTACGTTACTGGACTAATAATCCAGGGTGCAGTAGGATAGGGGTCACGTTCCTGGACCAATAATTCAGGGTACAGTAGTGTAGAGGTCACGTTACTGGACTAATAATCCATGGTGCAGATGTGTAGGTTTTACGTTACTGCGATTTATAATCCAGGGTACAGTATATTAGGGGATACGTTACTTGACTAATAATCCAGGGCACAGTAGATTAGGGTTTACGTTACTGGACTAATAATCCAGGGTACAGTAGGATAGGGGTCACGTTACTGGACCAATAATTCAGGGTATAGTAGTGTAGAGGTCACGTTACTGGACTAATAATCCAGGGTACAGTAGGGTAGGGGTTACGTTACTGGACTAATTATCTAGCGCGCAGTAGTGTAGGGGTTATGGTACTGTACCCAGACTAATCCTCCTGGGTACAGTAGTGTAGCGGGAACGTTACTGGACTAATAATCCAGGGTACAGTAGTGTAGGGGATACGTTACTGGACTAATAATCTGGGGTACAGTTGTGTTTGAGTTACATTAGTGGACTAATAATCTAGCGTACAGTAGTGTAGGGGTTACGTTCCTGGACTAATAATCCAGGCTACAGTAGTGTCGGGGTTACCTTTCTGGACTAATAATCCAGGGTACCGTAGAGTTGAGGGTTACATTACTGGACTAATAATCCCGGGTACAGTAGTGTAGGAGTCACGTTACTGGACTAATAAACCAGGGTCCAGTACTGTAGGGGTTACGTTACTGGACTAATAATCCAGGGTACAGTAGTGTAGGGGTTATGTTGCTGGACTAATAATCCAGGGTATAGTAGTGTAGGGGTTACGTTACTGGACTAATAATCCAGGGTGCAGTAGAGTAGTTGTTATGTCACTGGACTAATAATCCAGTGTACAGTAGTGTAGGGATTACGTTACTGGACTAATAATCCAGGGTATAGTAGTGTAGGGGTTACATTACCAGACTAATATTCCAGGGTACAGTAGTGCAGGGATTATGTTACTGGACTAATAATCCAGGGTACAGTAGTGTAGGGGTTATGTTACTGGACTAATTATCCAGGGTACAGTTGATTAGGGCATACGTTACTTGACTAATAATCCTGGGCACAGTAGTGTAGGGTTTACGTTACTGGTCTAATAATCCAGGGTGCAGTAGTGTAGGGGTTACGATACTGGACTAATAATCCAGGGTACAGTAGGATAGGGGTCACGTTACTGGACCAATAATTCAGGGTATAGTAGTGTAGAGGTCACGTTACTGGACTAATTATCCAGGGTACAGTAGTGTAGGGGTTACGTTACTGGACTAATAATCCAAGGTACAGTACTGTATGGGTTATGTTACTGGGCTAATCCAGGGTACAGTACTGTAGGTGTTACGTTACTGGACTAATTATCCATTCTACAGTAGTGTAGGGGTTACGTTACTGGACTAATAATCCAGGGTGCAGTAGTGTAGGGGTTACGTTACTGGACTAATAATCCAGGGTACAGTAGGATAGGGGTCACGTTCCTGGACCAATAATTGAGGGTATAGTAGTGTAGAGGTCACGTTACTGGACTAATAATCCAGGGTACCGTAGAGTTGAGGGTTACATTACTGGACTAATAATCCAGGGTACAGTAGTGTAGGAGTCACGTTACTGGACTAATAAACCAGGGTCCAGTACTGTAGGGGTTACGTTACTGGACTAATAACCCAGGGTACAGTAGTGTAGGGGTTATGTTGCTGGACTAATAATCCAGGGTACAGTACTGTATGGGTTATGTTACTGGACTAATAATCCAGGGCACAGTAGTGTAGCGTTCACGTTACTGGTCTAATAACCCAGGGTGCAGTTGTGTAGGTTTTACGTTACTGGGATTTATAATCCAGGGTACAGTATATTAGGGGATATGTTACTGGACTAATAATCCAGGGAACAGTAGTGTAGGGGGTTACGTTACTGGACCAATAATTCAGTGTATAGTAGTGTAGAGGTCAAATTACTGGACTAATAATTCAGGGTATAGTAGTATAGGAGTCACGTTACTTGATTAATAATCCAGGGTACAGTAGTGTAGGGGTTACGTTACTGGTATAATAATCCAGGGTACAGTACTGTATGGGTTATGTTACTGGACTAATAATCCAGGGCACAGTAGCGTAGGGTTCACGTTACTGGTCTAATGACCCAGGGTGCAGTTGTGTAGGTTTTACGTTACTGGGACTTATAATCCAGGGTACAGTATATTAGGGGATACGTTACTGGACTAATAATCCAGGGAACAGTAGTGTAGGGGGTTACGTTACTGGACCAATAATTCAGTGTATAGTAGTGTAGAGGTCAAATTACTGGACTAATAATTCAGGGTACAGTAGTATAGGAGTCACGTTACTTGATTAATAATCCAGGGTACAGTAGTGTAGGGGTTACATTACTGGACTAATAATCCAGGGTACAGTAGTGTAGGGGTTACGTTACTGGACTAATAAACCAGGGTACAGCACTGCATGGGTTATGTTATTGTACTAATAATCCAGGGTACAGTAGTGTAGGGGTCACGTTACTGGTCTAATAACCCAGGGTGCAGTCGTGTAGGTTTTACGTTACTGGGACTAATAATCCAGGGTACAGTTCATTAGGGGATACGTTACTTGACTAATAATCCAGGGCACAGTAGTGTAGGGTTCATGTTACTGGACTAATAATCCAGGGTGCAGTAGTGTAGGGGTTTCGTTACTGGACTAATAATCCAGGGTACAGTAGGATAGGGGCCACGTTACTGAACCAATAATTCAGGGTATAGTAGTGTAGAGGTCACGTTACTGGACTAATAATCCAGGGTACAGTAGTATATAAATCACGTTACTGGACTAATAATCCAGGGTACAGTAGTGTAGGGGTTACGTTACTGGACTAATAATCCAGGGTACAGTCGTGTAGGGGTTACGTTACTGGACTAATAAACCAGGGTGCAGTAGTGTAGGGGTAACGTTACTGGATTAATAATCCAGGGTACAGCAGCGTAGGTGTTACGTTACTGGACTAATAATCCATTCTACAGTAGTGTAGGGGTTACGTTACTGGACTAATAATCCAGGGTACAGTAGGATAGACTAATATTCCAGGGTACAGTAGTGTAGGGGTTATGATACTGGACTACTAATCCAGGGTACAGTAGTGTAGGGGTTAGGTTACTGGACTAACAATCCAGGGCACAGTAGTGTAGGGGTCACGTTACTGGACTAATAATCTAGGTTACTTTTAGAGTAGGGGTTATGTTACTGGACTAATATTCCAGGGTACAATAGTGTAGGGGTTACATTACTGGACTAATAATCGAGGTACAGTAGTGTAGGGGTCACGTTACTGGACTAATAATCCAGGGTACAGTACTGTATGGGTTACGTTACTGGTCTAATAACCCTGGGTACAGTAGTGTAGGTTTTGCGTTACTGGGACTAATAATCCAGGGTATAGTAATGTAGTGGATACGTTACTGGACTAATAATCCAGTGTACATTAGTGTAGCGGTTACGATACTGGACTACTAATCCAGGGTACAGTAGTGTAGGGGTCACGTTACTGGACTAATAATCCAGTTTACAGTAGAGTAGGGGTTATATTACTGGACTAATATTCCAGGGTACAATAGTGTAGGGTTTACATTACTGCACTAATGATCCAGGGTTCAATAGTGTAGGGGTTACGTTACTGGACCATTAATCCAGGGTACAGTAGTGTTTGGGTCACATTACTGGACTATTAATCCAGGGTACAGTAGTGTAGGAGTTATGGTACGTCACTAATAATGCAGGGTACAATAGTGTAGGGGTTATGTTGCTGCACTAATAATCCAGGGTACAGTAGTGTAGCGGTTATGTTACTGGACTAATAATCCAGGGTACAGTAGTGTAGGGTTACATTACTGGCCTAATAATCCAGGGTACAGTAGTGTAAGGTTACATTACTGGACTAATAATCCAGGGTACAATAATGTAGGGTTACATTAGTGGACTAATAATCCAGGTACAGTAGTGTAGGGTTAAGTTACTGGACTAATAATCCTGGGTACCGTAGTGTAGGGTTACATTACTGGACCAATAATCCGGGGTACAGTACTGTAGGGGTTACCTTACTGGACTAATAATCCAGGGTGCAGTACTGTAGGTGTTACGTTACTGGACTAATAATCCAGGGTGCAGTAGTGTAGGGGTTATGTTACGGGGCTAATAATCCAGGGTACAGTAGTGCAGGGGTCACGTTACTGGACTCATAATCCCGGGTACAGTACTTTCTGGGTTACGTTACTGGACTAATAATCCAGGGTACCTTACTGTAGGGGTTATATTACTGGACTAATAATCCAGGGTACAGTAGTTTAGTGGTCACATTACTGGATTAATAATCCAGGGTACAGATACTGTATGGGTTATGTTACTGGACTAATAATCCAGAGTAAAGTAGTGTAGGGGTCACGTTACTGGACTAATAATCCAGGGTACATTACTGTAGGGGTTACGTTACTGGTCTAATAACCCACGGTACAGCAGTGTAGGTTTTACGTTACTGGGACTAATAATCCAGGGTCTAGTAATGTAGTGGATACGTTACTGGAATAATAATCCAGTGTACAGTAGTGTAGGGGTTACGTTACTGGACTAATAATCCAGGGTACAGTAGTGTAGGGGTTATATTACTGGTCTAATAATCCAGTGTACAGTAGGGTAGGGGTTACGTTACTGGACTATTAATCCAGTGGACAGAAGTGTAGTGGATGCATTACTGGACTAATAATCCAGGGTACAGTAGTGTAGGGGTCACGTTACTGGACTAATAATCCAGGGTACAGTAGTGTAGGGGTTACGTTACTGGTCTAATAATCCAGGGTACCGTAGTGTAGGTTTTGTGTTCATGGGACTAATAATCCAGGGTACAGTAGTGTAGTGGATATGTTACTGGACTAATAATCCAGTGTACAGTATTGTAGGGGTTACATTACTGGACTAACAATCCAGGGTACAGTACTGTATGGGTTATGTTACTGGACTAATAATCCAGGGTACAGTAGTGTAGGGGTCACGTTATTGGACTAATAATCCAGGGTATAGTACTATAGGGGTTACGTTACTGGTCTACTAACCCATGGTACAGTAGTGTAGGTTTTGCGTTACTGGGACTAATAATACAGGGTACAGTAGTGTAGCGGATACGTCACTGGACTAATAATCCAGTGTACAGTAGTGTAGGGGTTACGTTACTGGACTAATAATCCAGGGTACAGTACTGTATGGGTTGTGTTACTGGTCTAATCCAGGGTATAGTACTGTAGGTGTTACGTTACTGGACAAATAATCCAGGGCACAGTACTGTAGGTGTTACGTTACTGGACTAATAATCCAGGGTGCAGTAGTGTAGGGGTTACGTTACTGGACCAATAATCCAGGGTAGAGTAGTGTAGGAGTCACGTTACTGGACCAATAATCCAGGGTACAGTAGTATAGGGGTTACGTTACTGGACTAATAATCCAGTGTACAGTAGTGTAGGGGTTACATTACTGGACTGATAATCCAGTGTACAGTACTGTATGAGTTATGTTACTGGGTTTATCCAGGGTACAGTAGTGTAGGGGTCACGTTATTGGACTAATAATCCAGGGTATAGTACTGTAGTTGTTACGTTACTGGTCTACTAACCCAAGGTACAGTAGTGTAGGTTTTGCATTACTGGGACTAATAATACAGGGTACAGTAGTGTAGCGGATACGTCACTGGACTAATAATCCAGTGTACAGTAGTGTAGCGGTTACGTTACTGGACTAATAAACCAGGGCACAGTACTGTAGGTGTTACGTTACTGGACTAATAATCCAGGGTGCAGTAGTGTAGGGGTTACGTTACTGGAACAATAATCCAGGGTAGAGTAGTGTAGGAGTCACGTTACTGGACCAATAATCCAGGGTACAGTAGTGTAGGGGTTACGTTACTGGACTAATAATCCAGTGTACAGTAGTGTAGGGGTTACATTACTGGACTGATAATCCAGTGTACAGTACTGTATGAGTTATGTTACTGGGTTTATCCAGGGTACAGTAGTGTAGGGGTCACGTTATTGGACTAATAATCCAGGGTATAGTACTGTAGGGGTTACGTTACTGGTCTACTAACCCAAGGTACAATAGTGTAGGTTTTGCGTTACTGGGACTAATAATACAGGGTACAGTAGTGTAGCGGATACGTCACTGGACTAATAATCCAGTGTACAGTAGTGTAGGGGTTACGTTACTGGACTAATAATCCAGGGTACAGTACTGTATGGGTTGTGTTACTGGTCTAATCCAGGGTATAGTACTGTAGGTGTTACGTTACTGGACTAATAATCCACGGTGCAGTAGTGTAGGGTTTACCTTACTGGACTAATAATCCAGCGTACAGTACTGTAGGTGTTACGTTACTGGACTAATAATCCAGGGTGCAGTAGTGTAGGGGTTACGTTACTGGACTAATAATCCAGGGTACAGTACTGTATGGGTTATGTTACTGGGCTAATCCAGGGTACAGTACTGTAGGTGTTACGTTACTGGACTAATAATCCAGGGTGCAGTAGTGTAGGGGTTATCTTACTGAACTAATAATCCAGGGTACCATAGTGTAGGGGTTTGTTACTGGACTAATTATCCAGTGTACAGTCGTGTAGGGGTTATGTTACTGGACTAATAATCCAGGATATAATAGTGTAGTGGTTACGTTACTGGACTAATAATCCAGGGTACAGTAGTGTAGGGGTTATGTTACTGGACTAATAATCCCGTGTACAGGAGTGTAGTGGATAAGTTACTGGATTTATAATCCAGTGTACAGTAGTGTAGGGGTTACATTACTGGACTAATAATGCAGTGTACAATAGTGTAGGGGTTACGTTACTGGACTAATAATCCAGGGTACAGTAGTGTAGGGTATACTTTACTGGACTAATAATCTAGGGTACTGTAGTGTAGGGGTTACATTAGTGGACTAATAATACATTGTACAGTAGTGTTGGGGTTACGTTAATGGACTAATAATCCAGGGTGCAGTGGTGTAGGTGTTATGTTACTGGACTAATAATCCAGGGTACAGTAGTTCAGGGGTCACGTGACTGGACTCATAATCCAGGGTACAGTACTTTAGGGGTTACGTTACTGGACTAATAATCCAGGGTGCAGTCCTGTGGCTTTATATTACTGGACTAATAATCCAGGGTACAGTAGTGTAGGGGTCATGTTACTGGACTAATAATCCAGGGTACAGTACTGTAGGGGTTACGTTACTGGTCTAATAACCCTGAGTACAGTAGTGTAGGTTTTACGTTACTGGGACTAATAATCCAGGGTATAGTAATGTAGTGGATACGTTAGTGGACTAATAATCCAGTGTACAGTAGTGTAGGGGTTACGATACTGGACTACTAATCCAGGGTACAGTACTGTAGGTGTTACGTTAATGGACTAAAATTCCAGGGTGCAGTAATGTAGGGGTTATGTTACTGGACTAATAATCCAGGGTATCGTAGTGTAGGGGTCATGTTACTGGACTAATAATCCAGTGTACAGTCGTGTAGGGGTTACGTTACTGGACTAATAATCCAGGATATAACAGTGTAGTGGTTACGTTACTGGACTATTAATCCAGGGTGCAGTAGTGTAAGGGTTATGTTACTGGACTAATAATCCAGTGTACAGTGGTGTAGTGGTTACGTTACTGGACTAATAATCCAGTGTACAGTAGTGTTGGGATTAAGTTACTGGGCTAATCCAGGGTACAATACTGTAGGTGTTACGTTACTGGACCAATAATCCAGGGCACAGTACTGTAGGTGTTATGTTACTGGACTAATAATCCAGGGTGCAATAGTGTAGGGGTTATTTTACTGGAATAATAATCCAGGGTACCGTAGTGTAGGGGTTATGTTACTGGACTAATAATCCAGTGTACAGTCGTGTAGGGGTTACGTTACTGGACTAATAATCCAGGATATAATAGTGTAGTGATTACGTTACTGGACTATTAATCCAGGGTACAGTAGTGTAGGGGTTATGTTACTGGACTAATAATCCTGTGTACAGTGGTGTAGGGGTTAAGTTACTGGATTTATAATCCAGGGTACAGTAGTGTAGGGGTTATGTTACTGGACTAAAAATCCAGTGTACAGGAGTGTCGTGGATATGTTACTGGATTTATAATCCAGTGTACAGTAGTTTAGGGGTTACATAACTGGACTAATAATGCAGGGTACAGTAGTGTAGGGTTTACGTTACTGGACTAATAATCCAGGGTACAGTAGTGTAGGGGATACTTTACTGGACTAATAATCTAGGGTACAGTAGTGTAGGGGTTACATTAGTGGACTAATAATACATTGTACAGTAGTGTAGGGGTTACGTTACTGGACAAATATTCCAGGGTACAGTAGTGTAGGAGTCACGTTACTGGACTAATAATCCAGGGTACAGTAGTGTAGGTGTTACGTTACTGGACTAATAATCCAGGGTACAGTATTGTAGGGGTTACGTTACTGGACTAATAATCCAGTGTACAGTATTTTCTGTATTATGTTACTCCGCTAATCCAGGGTACAGTACTGTAGGGGTTACCTTACTTGACTAATAATCCAGGGTGCAGTACTGTAGTTGTTACGTTACTGGACTAATAATCCAGTGTACAGTTGTGTAGGGGTTACATTACTGGACTAATAATCTAGGGTACAGTAGTGTAGGGGTTACAGTAGTGGACTAATAATACATTGTACAGTAGTGTAGGGGTTACGTTACTGGACAAATAATCCATGGTACAGTAGTGTAGGAGTCACGTTACTGGATTTATAATCCAGGGTACAGTAGTGTAGGGGTTACGTTACTGGACTAATAGTCCAGGGTACAGTAGTGTAGGGGTTACGTTACTGGACTAATAATCCAGTGTACAGTACTGTATGAGTTATGTTACTGGGCTAATCCAGGGTACAGTACTGTAGGGGTTACATTTCTGGACTAATAATCCAGCGTAAAGTACTTTAGGTGTTACGTTACCGGACTAATAATCCAGGGTACAGTAGTGTAGGGGTTATGTTAATGGACTAATAATCCAGTGTACAGGAGTGTAGTGGATACGTTACTGGACTAATAATCCAGTTTACAGTAGTGTAGGGGTTACGTTACTGGACTAATAATCCAGTGTACATGAGTGTAGTGGATACGTTACTGGACTAATAATCCAGGGTACAGTAGTGTAGGGGTTACATTACTGGACTAATAATCCAGGGTACTGTAGTGTAGGGGATACGTTACTGGACTAACAATTTTGGGTACAGTGGTGTAGGGGTTACATTACTGGACTAATAATGCAGGGTACAGTAGTGTAGGGGATACGTAACTGGACTAATAATCTAGGGTACAGTAGTGTAGGGGTTACATTAGTGGACTAATAATACAGGGTACAGTAGTGTAGGGGTTACGTTACTGAACTAATAATCAAGGGTACAGTGGTGTAGGGGTTACATTATTTGACTAATAATACAGTTTACAGTAGTGTAGGGGTTACGTTACTGGACTAATAATCAAGGGTACAGTAGTGTAGGGGTTATGTTACTGGACTAATAATCCAGGGTACAGTACTGTAGGTGTTACGTTACTGGACTAATAATCCAAGGTGCAATAGCGTAGGGGTTTTGTTACTGGACTAATAATCAAGGGTACAGTAGTGTAGGAGTCACGTTACTGGACTAATAATCCAGGGTACAGTAGTGTAGGGGATACTTTGCTGGACTAATAATCTAGGGTTCTGTAGTGTAGGGGTTACATTAGTGGACTAATAATACATTGTACAGTAGTGTTGGGGTTACGTTAATGGACTAATAATCCCGGGTACAGTAGTGTAGGGGATACGTAACTGGACTAATAATCTAGGGTACAGTAGTGTAGGGGTTACATTAGTGGACTAATAATACAGGGTACAGTAGTGTAGGGGTTACGTTACTGAACTAATAATCAAGGGTACAGTGGTGTAGGGGTTACATTATTTGACTAATAATACAGTTTACAGTAGTGTAGGGGTTACGTTACTGGACTAATAATCAAGGGTACAGTAGTGTAGGGGTTATGTTACTGGACTAATAATCCAGGGTACAGTACTGTAGGTGTTACGTTACTGGACTAATAATCCAAGGTGCAATAGCGTATTTGTTTTGTTCCCGGACTAATAATCCAGGGTACAGTAGTGTAGGGGATACTTTGCCGGACTAATAATCTAGGGTTCTGTAGTGTAGGGGTTACATTAGTGGACTAATTATACATTGTACAGTAGTGTTGGGGTTACGTTAATGGACTAATAATCCAGGGTGCAGTGGTGTAGGTGTTATGTTACTGGACTAATAATCCAGGGTACAGTAGTTCAGGGGTCACGTGACTGGCTCATAATCCAGGGTACAGTACTTTAGGGGTTACGTTACTGGACTAATAATCCAGGGTGCAGTCCTGTGGGTTTATATTACTGCACTAATAATACAGGGTACAGTAGTGTAGGGGTCACGTTACTGGACTAATAATCCAGGGTACAGTACTGTAGGGGTTACGTTACTGGTCTAATAACCCTGAGTACAGTAGTGTAGGTTTTACGTTACTGGGACTAATAGTCCAGGGTATAGTAATGTAGTGGATACGTTAGTGGACTAATAATCCAGTGTACAGTAGTGTAGGGGTTACGATACTGGACTACTAATCCAGGGTACAGTACTGTAGGTGTTACGTTAATGGACTAAAATTCCAGGGTGCAGTAATGTAGGGGTTATGTTACTGGACTAATAATCCAGGGTATCGTAGTGTAGGGGTCATGTTACTGGACTAATAATCCAGTGTACAGTCGTGTAGGGGTTACGTTACTGGACTAATAATCCAGGATATAACAGTGTAGTGGTTATGTTACTGGACTATTAATCCAGGGTGCAGTAGTGTAAGGGTTATGTTACTGGACTAATAATCCAGTGTACAATGGTGTAGAGGTTACGTTACTGGACTAATAATCCAGTGTACAGTAGTGTTGGGATTAAGTTACTGGGCTAATCCAGGGTACAATACTGTAGGTGTTACGTTACTGGACCAATAATCCAGGGCACAGTACTGTAGGTGTTATGTTACTGGACTAATAATCCAGGGTGCAATAGTGTAGGGGTTATTTTACTGGAATAATAATCCAGGGTACCGTAGTGTAGGGGTTATGGTACTGGACTAATAATCCAGTGTACAGTCGTGTAGGGGTTACGTTACTGGACTAATAATCCAGGATATAATAGTGTAGTGGTTACGTTACTGGACTATTAATCCAGGGTACAGTAGTGTAGGGGTTATGTTACTGGACTAATAATCCAGTGTACAGTGGTGTAGGGGTTACGTTACTGGATTTATAATCCAGGGTACAGTAGTGTAGGGGTTATGTTACTGGACTAATAATCCAGTGTACAGGAGTGTCGTGGATATGTTACTGGATTTATAATCCAGTGTACAGTAGTTTAGGGGTTACATAACTGGACTAATAATGCAGGGTACAGTAGTGTAGGGCTTGCGTTACTGGACTAATAATCCAGGGTACAGTAGTGTAGGGGATACTTTACTGGACAAATAATCTAGGGTACAGTAGTGTAGGGGTTACATTAGTGGACTAATAATACATTGTACAGTAGTGTAGGGGTTACGTTACTGGACAAATAATCCAGGGTACAGTAGTGTAGGAGTCACGTTACTGGACTAATAATCCAGGGTACAGTAGTGTAGGGGTTACGTTACTGGACTAATAATCCAGGGTACAGTATTGTAGGGGTTACGTTACTGGACTAATAATCCAGTGTACAGTATTGTCTGAGTTATGTTACTCCGCTAATCCAGGGTACAGTACTGTAGGGGTTACCTTACTTTACTAATAATCCAGGGTGCAGTACTGTAGTTGTTACGTTACTGGACTAATAATCCAGTGTACAGTTGTGTAGGGGTTACATTACTAGACTAATAATCTAGGGCACTGTAGTGTAGGGGTTACAGTAGTGAACTAATAATACATTGTACAGTAGTGTAGGGGTTACTTTACTGGACAAATAATACATGGTACAGTAGTGTAGGAGTCTCGTTACTGGATTTATAATCCAGGGTACAGTAGTGTAGGGGTTACGTTACTGGACTAATAGTCCAGGGTACAGTAGTGTAGGGGTTACGTTACTGGACTAATAATCCAGTGTACAGTACTGTATAAGTTATGTTACTGGACTTATAATCCAGTGTACATGAGTGTAGTGGATACGTTACTGGACTAATAATCCAGGGTGCAGTAGTGTAGGGGTTACATTACTGGACTAATAATCCAGGGTACTGTAGTGTAGGGGATACGTTACTGGACTAACAATTTTGGGTACAGTGGTGTAGGGGTTACATTACTGGACTAATAATGCAGGGTACAGTAGTGTAGGGGTTACATTACTGGACTAATAATCCCGGGTACAGTAGTGTAGGGGATACGTAACTGGACTAATAATCTAGGGTACAGTAGTGTAGGGGTTACATTAGTGGACTAATAATACAGGGTACAGTAGTGTAGGGGTTACGTTACTGAACTAATAATCAAGGGTACAGTGGTGTAGGGGTTACATTATTGACTAATAATACAGTTTACAGTAGTGTAGGGGTTACGTTACTGGACTAATAATCAAGGGTACAGTAGTGTAGGGGTTATGTTACTGGACTAATAATCCAGGGTACAGTACTGTAGGTGTTACGTTACTGGACTAATAATCCAAGGTGCAATAGCGTAGGGGTTTTGTTACTGGACTAATAATCAAGGGTACAGTAGTGTAGGAGTCACGTTACTGGACTAATAATCCAGGGTACAGTAGTGTAGGGGATACTTTACTGGACTAATAATCTAGGGTTCTGTAGTGTTGGGGTTACATTAGTGGACTAATAATACATTGTACAGTAGTGTTGGGGTTACGTTAATGGACTAATAATCCAGGGTGCAGTGGTGTAGGTGTTATGTTACTGGACTAATAATCCAGGGTACAGTAGTTCAGGGGTCACGTGACTGGCTCATAATCCAGGGTACAGTACTTTAGGGGTTACGTTACTGGACTAATAATCCAGGGTGCAGTCCTGTGGGTTTATATTACTGCACTAATAATCCAGGGTACAGTAGTGTAGGGGTCATGTTACTGGACTAATAATCCAGGGTACAGTACTGTAGGGGTTACGTTACTGGTCTAATAACCCTGAGTACAGTAGTGTAGGTTTTACGTTACTGGGACTAATAATCCAGGGTATAGTAATGTAGTGGATACGTTAGTGGACTAATAATCCAGTGTACAGTAGTGTAGGGGTTACGATACTGGACTACTAATCCAGGGTACAGTACTGTAGGTGTTACGTTAATGGACTAAAATTCCAGGGTGCAGTAATGTAGGGGTTATGTTACTGGACTAATAATCCAGGGTATCGTAGTGTAGGGGTCATGTTACTGGACTAATAATCCAGTGTACAGTCGTGTAGGGGTTACGTTACTGGACTAATAATCCAGGATATAACAGTGTAGTGGTTATGTTACTGGACTAATAATCCAGTGTACAGTGGTGTAGAGGTTACGTTACTGGACTAATAATCCAGTGTACAGTAGTGTTGGGATTAAGTTACTGGGCTAATCCAGGGTACAATACTGTAGGTGTTACGTTACTGGACCAATAATCCAGGGCACAGTACTGTAGGTGTAATGTTACTGGACTAATAGTCCAGGGTGCAATAGTGTAGGGGTTATTTTACTGGAATAATAATCCAGGGTACCGTAGTGTAGGGGTTATGGTACTGGACTAATAATCCAGTGTACAGTCGTGTAGGGGTTACGTTACTGGACTAATAATCCAGGATATAATAGTGTAGTGGTTACGTTACTGGACTATTAATCCAGGGTACAGTAGTGTAGGGGTTATGTTACTGGACTAATAATCCAGTGTACAGTGGTGTAGGGGTTACGTTACTGGATTTATAATCCAGGGTACAGTAGTGTAGGGGTTATGTTACTGGACTAATAATCCAGTGTACAGGAGTGTCGTGGATATGTTACTGGATTTATAATCCAGTGTACAGTAGTTTAGGGGTTACATAACTGGACTAATAATGCAGGGTACAGTAGTGTAGGGCTTGCGTTACTGGACTAATAATCCAGGGTACAGTAGTGTAGGGGATACTTTACTGGACAAATAATCTAGGGTACAGTAGTGTAGGGGTTACATTAGTGGACTAATAATACATTGTACAGTAGTGTAGGGGTTACGTTACTGGACAAATAATCCAGGGTACAGTAGTGTAGGAGTCACGTTACTGGACTAATAATCCAGGGTACAGTAGTGTAGGGGTTACGTTACTGGACTAATAATCCAGGGTACAGTATTGTAGGGGTTACGTTACTGGACTAATAATCCAGTGTACAGTATTGTCTGAGTTATGTTACTCCGCTAATCCAGGGTACAGTACTGTAGGGGTTACCTTACTTTACTAATAATCCAGGGTGCAGTACTGTAGTTGTTACGTTACTGGACTAATAATCCAGTGTACAGTTGTGTCGGGGTTACATTACTGGACTAATAATCTAGGGCACAGTAGTGTAGGGGTTACAGTAGTGGACTAATAATACATTGTACAGTAGTGTAGGGGTTACTTTACTGGACAAATAATCCATGGTACAGTAGTGTAGGAGTCTCGTTACTGGATTTATAATCCAGGGTACAGTAGTGTAGGGGTTACGTTACTGGACTAATAGTCCAGGGTACAGTAGTGTAGGGGTTACGTTACTGGACTAATAATCCAGTGTACAGTACTGTATAAGTTATGTTACTGGACTTATAATCCAGTGTACATGAGTGTAGTGGATACGTTACTGGACTAATAATCCAGGGTGCAGTAGTGTAGGGGTTACATTACTGGACTAATAATCCAGGGTACTGTAGTGTAGGGGATACGTTACTGGACTAACAATTTTGGGTACAGTGGTGTAGGGGTTACATTACTGGACTAATAATGCAGGGTACAGTAGTGTAGGGGTTACATTACTGGACTAATAATCCCGGGTACAGTAGTGTAGGTGATACGTAACTGGACTAATAATCCAGGGTATCGTAGTGTAGGGGTCATGTTACTGGACTAATAATCCAGTGTACAGTCGTGTAGGGGTTACGTTACTGGACTAATAATCCAGGATATAACAGTGTAGTGGTTATGTTACTGGACTAATAATCCAGTGTACAGTGGTGTAGAGTTTACGTTACTGGACTAATAATCCAGTGTACAGTAGTGTTGGGATTAAGTTACTGGGCTAATCCAGGGTACAATACTGTAGGTGTTACGTTACTGGACCAATAATCCAGGGCACAGTACTGTAGGTGTTATGTTACTGGACTAATAATCCAGGGTGCAATAGTGTAGGGGTCATTTTACTGGAATAATAATCCAGGGTACCGTAGTGTAGGGGTTATGGTACTGGACTAGTAATCCAGTGTACAGTCGTGTAGGGGTTACGTTACTGGACTAATAATCCAGGATATAATAGTGTAGTGGTTACTTTACTGGACTATTAATCCAGGGTACAGTAGTGTAGGGGTTATGTTACTGGACTAATAATCCAGTGTACAGTGGTGTAGGGGTTACGTTACTGGATTTATAATCCAGGGTACAGTAGTGTAGGGGTTATGTTACTGGACTAATAATCCAGTGTACAGGAGTGTCGTGGATATGTTACTGGATTTATAATCCAGTGTACAGTAGTTTAGGGGTTACATAACTGGACTAATAATGCAGGGTACAGTAGTGTAGGGCTTGCGTTACTGGACTAATAATCCAGGGTACAGTAGTGTAGGGGATACTTTACTGGACAAATAATCTAGGGTACAGTAGTGTAGGGGTTACATTAGTGGACTAATAATACATTGTACAGTAGTGTAGGGGTTACGTTACTGGACAAATAATCCAGGGTACAGTAGTGTAGGAGTCACGTTACTGGACTAATAATCCAGGGTACAGTAGTGTAGGGGTTACGTTACTGGACTAATAATCCAGGGTACAGTATTGTAGGGGTTACGTTACTGGACTAATAATCCAGTGTACAGTATTGTCTGAGTTATGTTACTCCGCTAATCCAGGGTACAGTACTGTAGGGGTTACCTTACTTTACTAATAATCCAGGGTGCAGTACTGTAGTTGTTACGTTACTGGACTAATAATCCAGTGTACAGTTGTGTAGGGGTTACATTACTGGACTAATAATCTAGGGCACAGTAGTGTAGGGGTTACAGTAGTGGACTAATAATACATTGTACAGTAGTGTAGGGGTTACTTTACTGGACAAATAATCCATGGTACAGTAGTGTAGGAGTCTCGTTACTGGATTTATAATCCAGGGTACAGTAGTGTAGGGGTTACGTTACTGGACTAATAGTCCAGGGTACAGTAGTGTAGGGGTTACGTTACTGGACTAATAATCCAGTGTACAGTACTGTATAAGTTATGTTACTGGACTTATAATCCAGTGTACATGAGTGTAGTGGATACGTTACTAGATTAATAATCCAGGGTGCAGTAGTGTAGGGGTTACATTACTGGACTAATAATCCAGGGTACTGTAGTGTAGGGGATACGTTACTGGACTAACAATTTTGGGTACAGTGGTGTAGGGGTTACATTACTGGACTAATAATGCAGGGTACAGTAGTGTAGGGGTTACATTACTGGACTAATAATCCCGGGTACAGTAGTGTAGGGGATACGTAACTGGACTAATAATCTAGGGTACAGTAGTGTAGGGGTTACATTAGTGGACTAATAATACAGGGTACAGTAGTGTAGGGGTTACGTTACTGAACTAATAATCAAGTGTACAGTGGTGTAGGGGTTACATTATTTGACTAATAATACAGTTTACAGTAGTGTAGGGGTTACGTTACTGGACTAATAATCAAGGGTACAGTAGTGTAGGGGTTATGTTACTGGACTAATAATCCAGGGTACAGTACTGTGGGTGTTACCTTACTGGACTAATAATCCAGGGTGCAATAGCGTAGGGGTTTTGTTACTGGACTAATAATCAAGGGTACAGTAGTGTAGGAGTCACGTTACTGGACTAATAATCCAGGGTACAGTAGTGTAGGGGCTACGTTACTGGACTAATAATCAAGGGTACAGTAGTGTAGGAGTCACGTTACTGGACTAATAATCCAGGGTACAGTAGTGTAGGGGTTTCGTTACTGGACTAATAATCCAGTGTACCGTACTGTATGAGTTATGTCACTGGGCTAATCCAGGGTACAGTACTGTAGGGGTTACATTACTGGACTAATAATCCAGGGTGTAGTAGTGTTGAGGTTTTGTTACTAGACGAATAATCCACGGTACAGTAGTGCAGGCGTCACATTACTGGACTCATAATCCAGCGTTCAGTACTTTAGGGGTTAGGTTACTGGACTAATAATCCAGGGTACAGTACTGTAGGGCTTATATTACTGGACTCATAAACCAGGGTACAGTAGTTTAGGTTTTACGTTACTGGGACTAATAATCCAGTGTATAGTAATGTAGTGGATACTTTACTGGACTAATAATCCAGTGCACAGTAGTGTAGGGGTTACGATACTGGACTACTAATCCAGGGTACAGTAGTGTAGGGGTTAGGTTACTGGACTAACAATCCAGGGCACAGAAGTGTATGGGTCACGTTACTGGACTAATAATCTAGGTTACTTTTAGAGTAGGGGTCATGTTACTGGACTAATATTCCAGGGTACAATAGTGTAGGTTTTACATTACTGGAATAATAATCCAGGGTACAGTAGTGTAGGGGTTACGATACTGGACCTGTAATCCAGGGTACAGTAGTGTAGGGGTTAGGTTACTCTACTAATAATCCAGGGTACAGCAGTGTAGGGGTCACGTTACTGTTTAATAATCCAGGTTACAGTAGAGTCGGGCTAATGTTACTTGACTAATATTCCAGGGTACAATAGTGTAGGGTTTACATTAATTTACTAATAATCCAGGGTACAATAGTGTAGGGGTTACGTTACTGGACTATTAATCCAGGGTACAGTAGTGTTTGGGTCACATTACTGGACTATTAATCCAGGGTACAGTAGTGTAGGAGTTATGGTACGTCACTAATAATGCAGGGTACAATAGTGTAGGGGTTATGTTGCTGCACTAATAATCCAGGGTACAGTAGTGTAGCGGTTATGTTACTGGACTAATAATCCAGGGTACAGTAGTGTAGGGTTACATTACTGGCCTAATAATCCAGGGTACAGTAGTGTAAGGTTACATTACTGGACTAATAATCCAGGGTACAATAATGTAGGGTTACATTAGTGGACTAATAATCCAGGTACAGTAGTGTAGGGTTAAGTTACTGGACTAATAATCCTGGGTACCGTAGTGTAGGGTTACATTACTGGACCAATAATCCGGGGTACAGTACTGTAGGGGTTACCTTACTGGACTAATAATCCAGGGTGCAGTACTGTAGGTGTTACGTTACTGGACTAATAATCCAGGGTGCAGTAGTGTAGGGGTTATGTTACTGGGCTAATAATCCAGGGTTCAGTAGTGCAGGGGTCACGTTACTGGACTCATAATCCCGGGTACAGTACTTTATGGGTTACATTACTGGACTAATAATCCAGGGTACCTTACTGTAGGGGTTATATTACTGGAGTAATAATCCAGGGTACAGTAGTTTAGTGGTCACATTACTGGATTAATAATCCAGGGTACAGATACTGTATGGGTTATGTTACTGGACTAATAATCCAGGGTACAGTAGTGTAGGGGTCACGTTACTGGACTAATAATCCAGGGTACATTACTGTAGGGGTTACGTTACTGGTCTAATAACCCACGGTACAGCAGTGTAGCTTTTACGTTACTGGGACTAATAATCCAGGGTCTAGTAATGTAGTGGATACGTTACTGGAATAATAATCCAGTGTACAGTAGTGTAGGGGTTACATTACTGGACTAATAATCCAGGGTACAGTAGTGTAGGGGTTATGTTACTGGTCTAATAATCCAGTGTACAGTAGGGTAGGGGTTACGTTACTGGACTATTAATCCAGTGGACAGAAGTGTAGTGGATGTGTTACTGGACTAATAATCCAGGGTACAGTAGTGTAGGGGTCACGTTACTGGACTAATAATCCAGGGTACAGTACTGTAGGGGTTACGTTACTGGTCTAATAATCCAGGGTACCGTAGTGTAGGTTTTGCGTTCATGGGACTAATAATCCAGGGTACAGTAGTGTAGTGGATACGTTACTGGACTAATAATCCAGGGTATAGTAATGTAGTGGATACGTTAGTGGACTAATAATCCAGTGTACAGTAGTGTAGGGGTTACGATACTGGACTACTAATCCAGGGTACAGTACTGTAGGTGTTACGTTACTGGACTAATAATCCAGGGTGCAGTAGTGTAGGGGTTATGTTACTGGGTTAATAATCCAGGGTACAGTAGTGCAGGGGTCACGTTACTGGACTCATAATCCCGGGTACAGTACTTTATGGGTTACATTACTGGACTAATAATCCAGGGTACCTTACTGTAGGGGTTATATTACTGGAGTAATAATCCAGGGTACAGTAGTTTAGTGGTCACATTACTGGATTAATAATCCAGGGTACAGATACTGTATGGGTTATGTTACTGGACTAATAATCCAGGGTACAGTAGTGTAGGGGTCACGTTACTGGACTAATAATCCAGGGTACATTACTATAGGGGTTACGTTACTGGTCTAATAACCCACGGTACAGCAGTGTAGGTTTTACGTTACTGGGACTAATAATCCAGGGTCTAGTAATGTAGTGGATACGTTACTGGAATAATAATCCAGTGTACAGTAGTGTAGGGGTTACGTTACTGGACTAATAATCCAGGGTACAGTAGTGTAGGGGTTATGTTACTGGTCTAATAATCCAGTGTACAGTAGGGTAGGGGTTACGTTACTGGACTATTAATCCAGTGGACAGAAGTGTAGTGGATGTGTTACTGGACTAATAATCCAGGGTACAGTAGTGTAGGGGTCACGTTACTGGACTAATAATCCAGGGTACAGTACTGTAGGGGTTACGTTACTGGTCTAATAATCCAGGGTACCGTAGTGTAGGTTTTGCGTTCATGGGACTAATAATCCAGGGTACAGTAGTGTAGTGGATACGTTACTGGACTAATAATCCAGTGTACAGTATTGTAGGGGTTACATTACTGGACTAACAATCCAGGGTACAGTACTGTATGGGTTATGTTACTGGACTAATAATCCAGGGTACAGTAGTGTAGGGGTCACGTTATTGGACTAATAATCCAGGGTATAGTACTGTAGGGGTTACGTTACTGGTCTACTAACCCATGGTACAGTAGTGTAGGTTTTGCGTTACTGGGACTAATAATACAGGGTACAGTAGTGTAGCGGATACGTCACTGGACTAATAATCCAGTGTACAGTAGTGTAGGGGTTACGTTACTGGACTAATAATCCAGGGTACAGTACTGTATGGGTTGTGTTACTGGTCTAATCCAGGGTATAGTACTGTAGGTGTTACGTTACTGGACAAATAATCCAGGGCACAGTACTGTAGGTGTTACGTTACTGGACTAATAATCCAGGGTGCAGTAGTGTAGGGGTTACGTTACTGGACCAATAATCCAGGGTAGAGTAGTTTAGGAGTCACGTTACTGGACCAATAATCCAGGGTACAGTAGTGTAGGGGTTACGTTACTGGACTAATAATCCAGTGTACAGTAGTGTAGGGGTTACATTACTGGACTGATAATCCAGTGTACAGTACTGTATGAGTTATGTTACTGGGTTTATCCAGGGTACAGTACTGTAGAGTTTACCTTACTGGACTAATAATCCAGCGTACAGTACTGTTGTTGTTACGTTACTGGACTAATAATCCAGGGTGCAGTAGTGTAGGGGTTACGTTACTGGACTAATACTCCAGGGTACAGTACTGTATGGGTTATGTTACTGGGCTAATCCAGGGTACAGTACTGTAGGTGTTACGTTACTGGACTAATAATCCAGGGTGCAGTAGTGTAGGGGTTATCTTACTGAACTAATAATCCAGGGTACCATAGTGTAGGGGTTTGTTACTGGACTAATAATCCAGTGTACAGTCGTGTAGGGGTTATGTTACTGGACTAATAATCCAGGATATAATAGTGTAGTGGTTACGTTACTGGACTATTAATCCAGGGTACAGTAGTGTAGGGGTTATGTTACTGGACTAATAATCCCGTGTACAGGAGTGTAGTGGATACGTTACTGGATTTATAATCCAGTGTACAGTAGTGTAGGGGTTACATTAGTGGACTAATAATACATTGTACAGTAGTGTAGGGGTTACGTTACTGGACAAATAATCCAGGGTACAGTAGTGTAGGAGTCACGTTACTGGACTAATAATCCAGGGTACAGTAGTGTAGGGGTTACATTACTGGACTAATAATCCAGGGTACAGTATTGTAGGGGTTACGTTACTGGACTAATAATCCAGTGTACAGTTGTGTTGGGGTTACATTACTGGACTAATAATCTAGGGCACAGTAGTGTAGGGGTTACGTTACTGGACTAATAATCCAGGGTACAGTAGTGTAGGGGATACTTTACTGGACTAATAATCTTGGGTACTGTAGTGTAGGGGTTACATTAGTGGACTAATAATACATTGTACAGTAGTGTTGGGGTTACGTTAATGGACTAATAATCCAGGGTGCAGTGGTGTAGGTGTTATGTTACTGGACTAATAATCCAGGGTACAGTAGTTCAGGGGTCACGTGACTGGACTCATAATCCAGGGTACAGTACTTTAGGGGTTACGTTACTGGACTAATAATCCAGGGTGCAGTCCTGTGGGTTTATATTACTGCACTAATAATCCAGGGTACAGTAGTGTAGGGGTCACGTTACTGGACTAATAATCCAGGGTACAGTACTGTAGGGGTTAGGTTACTGGTCTAATAACCCTGAGTACAGTAGTGTAGGTTTTACGTTACTGGGACTAATAATCCAGGGTATAGTAATGTAGTGGATACGTTACTGGACTAATAATCCAGTGTACAGTAGTGTAGGGGTTACGATACTGGACTACTAATCCAGGGTACAGTACTGTAGGTGTTACGTTAATGGACTAAAATTCCTGGGTGCAGTAATGTAGGGGTTATGTTACTGGACTAATAATCCAGGGTATCGTAGTGTAGGGGTCATGTTACTGGACTAATAATCCAGTGTACAGTCGTGTAGGGGTTACGTTACTGGACTAATAATCCAGGATATAACAGTGTAGTGGTTACGTTACTGGACTATTAATCCAGGGTGCAGTAGTGTAAGGGTTATGTTACTGGACTAATAATCCAGTGTACAGTGGTGTAGAGGTTACGTTACTGGACTAATAATGCAGTGTACAGTAGTGTTGGGATTAAGTTACTGGGCTAATCCAGGGTACAATACTGTAGGTGTTACGTTACTGGACCAATAATCCAGGGCACAGTACTGTAAGTGTTATGTTACTGGACTGTTAATCCAGGGTGCAATAGTGTAGGGGTTATTTTACTGGAATAATAATCCAGGGTACCGTAGTGTAGGGGTTATGTTACTGGACTAATAATCCAGTGTACAGTCGTGTAGGGGTTACGTTACTGGACTAATAATCCAGGATATAATAGTGTAGTGGTTACGTTACTGGACTATTAATCCAGGGTACAGTAGTGTAGGGGTTATGTTACTGGACTAATAATCCAGTGTACAGTGGTGTAGGGGTTACGTTACTGGATTTATAATCCAGGGTACAGTAGTGTAGGGGTTATGTTACTGGACTAATAATCCAGTGTACAGGAGTGTCGTGGATATGTTACTGGATTTATAATCCAGTGTACAGTAGTTTAGGGGTTACATAACTGGACAAATAATGCAGGGTACAGTAGTGTAGGGCTTACGTTACTGGACTAATAATCCAGGGTACAGTAGTGTAGGGGATACTTTACTGGACTAATAATCTAGGGTACAGTAGTGTTGGGGTTACATTAGTGGACTAATAATACATTGTACAGTAGTGTAGGGGTTACGTTACTGGACAAATAATCCAGGGTACAGTAGTGTAGGAGTCACGTTACTGGACTAATAATCCAGGGTACAGTAGTGTAGGGGTTACGTTACTGGACTAATAATCCAGGGTACAGTATTGTAGGGGTTACGTTACTGGACTAATAATCCAGTGTACAGTATTGTCTGAGTTATGTTACTCCGCTAATCCAGGGTACAGTACTGTAGGGGTTACCTTACTTGACTAATAATCCAGGGTGCAGTACTGTAGTTGTTACGTTACTGGACTAATAATCCAGTGTACAGTTGTGTAGGGGTTACATTACTGGACTAATAATCTAGGGCACAGTAGTGTAGGGGTTACAGTAGTGGACTAATAATACATTGTACAGTAGTGTAGGGGTTACGTTACTGGACAAATAATCCATGGTACAGTAGTGTAGGAGTCTCGTTACTGGACTAATAGTCCAGGGTACAGTAGTGTAGGGGTTACGTTACTGGACTAATAGTCCAGGGTACAGTAGTGTAGGGGTTACGTTACTGGACTAATAATCCAGTGTACAGTACTGTATGAGTTATGTTACTGGGCTAATCCAGGGTACAGTACTGTATGGGTTACCTTTCTGGACTAATAATCCAGCGTAAAGTACTTTAGGTGTTACGTTACTGGACTAATAATCCAGGGTACAGTAGTGTAGGGGTTATGTTACTGGACTAATAATCCAGTGTACAGGAGTGTAGTGGATACGTTACTGGACCAATAATCCAGTTTACAGTAGTGTAGGGGTTACGTTACTGGACTAATAATCCAGGGTACAGGAGTGTAGTGGATACGTTACTGGACTAATAATCCAGTTTACAGTAGTGTAGGGGTTACGTTACTGGACTAATAATCCAGTGTACATGAGTGTAGTGGATACGTTACTGGACTAATAATCCAGGGTACAGTAGTGTAGGGGTTACATTACTGGACTAATAATCCAGGGTACTGTAGTGAAGGGGATACGTTACTGGACTAACAATTTTGGGTACAGTGGTGTAGGGGTTACATTACTGGACTAATAATGCAGGGTACAGTAGTGTAGGGTTTACGTTACTGGACTAATAATCCCGGGTACAGTAGTGTAGGGGATACGTAACTGGACTAATAATCTAGGGTACAGTAGTGTAGGGGTTACATTAGTGGACTAATAATACAGGGTACAGTAGTGTAGGGGTTACGTTACTGAACTAATAATCAAGGGTAAAGTAGTGTAGGGGATACGTAACTGGACTAATAATCTAGGGTACAGTAGTGTAGGGGTTACATTAGTGGACTAATAATACAGGGTACAGTAGTGTAGGGGTTACGTTACTGAACTAATAATCAAGGGTACAGTGGTGTAGGGGTTACATTATTTGACTAATAATACAGTTTACAGTAGTGTAGGGGTTACGTTACTGGTCTATTAATCAAGGGTACAGTAGTGTAGGGGTTATGTTACTGGACTAATAATCCAGGGTACAGTATTGTCGGTGTTACGTTACTGGACTAATAATCCAGGGTGCAATAGCGTCGGGGTTTTGTTACTGGACTAATAATCAAGGGTACAGTAGTGTAGGAGTCACGTTACTGGACTAATAATCCAGGGTACAGTAGTGTAGGGGTTACGTTACTGCACTAATAATCAAGGGTACAGTAGTGTAGGAGTCACGTTACTGGACTAATAATCCAGGGTACAGTAGTGTAGGGGTTACGTTACTGGACTAATAATACAGGGTACAGTAGTGTTTGGGTCACGTTACTGGACTATTAATCCAGGGTACAGTAGTGTAGGAGTTATGGTACTTGACTAATAATGCAGGATACAGTTGTGTAGGCGTTATGTTACTGCACTAATAATCCAGGGTACAGTAGTGTCGGGGTTATGTTACTGGACTAATAATCCAGGGTACAGTAGTGTAGGGTTACATTACTGGACTAATAATCCAGTGTACAGTAGTGTAGGTTACATTAGTGGACTAATAATCCAGGTACAGTAGTGTAGTTTTACCTTACTGGACTAATAATCCTGGTACAGTAGTGTAGGATTACATTACTGGACCAATAATCCGGGATACAGTACTGTAGGGGTTACCTTACTGGACTAATAATCCAGGGTACAGTACTGTAGGTGTTACGTTACTGGACTAAAAATCCAGGGTACAGTAGTGTAAGGGTTAGGTTACTGGACTAACAATCCAGGGTACAGTAGTGTAAGGGTTAGGTTACTGGACTAATAATCCAGGGTACAGTAGTGTAGGGGTCACGTTACTGGACTAATAATCCAGGGTACAGTACTGTAGGTGTTACGTTACTGGATTAATAATCCAGTGTACAGTCCTGTAGGTGTTACGTTACTGGACTAATAACCCAGGGTGCAATAGTGTAGGGGTTATGTTACTGGACTAATAATCCAGGGTACAGTACTGTAGAGGTTACGTTACTGGTCTAATAACCCAGGGTACAGTAGTGTATGTTTTACGTTACTGGGACTAATAATCCAGTGTATAGTAATGTAGTGGATACTTTACTGGACTAATAATGCAGTGTACAGTAGTGTAGGGGTTACGATACTGGACTACTAATCCAGGGTACAGTAGTGTAGGGGTTAGGTTACTGGACTAACAATCCAGGGCACAGTAGTGTAGGGGTCACGTTACTGGACTAATAATCTAGGTTACTTTTAGAGTAGGGGTTATGTTACTTTACTAATATTCCAGGGTACAATAGTGTAGGATTTACATTACTGGACTAATAATCCAGGGTACAGTAGTGTAGGGGTTACGATACTGGACCTGTAATCCAGGGTACAGTAGTGTAGGGGTTAGGTTACTCTACTAACAATCCAGGGTACAGCAGTGTAGGGGTCACGTTACTGTTTAATAATCCAGGTTACAGTAGAGTCGGGCTAATGTTACTTGACTAATATTCCAGGGTACAATAGTGTAGGGTTTACATTAATTTACTAATAATCCAGGGTACAATAGTGTAGGGGTTACGTTACTGGACTAATAATACAGGGTACAGTAGTGTTTGGGTCACGTTACTGGACTTTTAATCCAGTGTACAGTTGTGTAGGGGTTACGATACTGGACTGCTAATCCAGGGTACAGTACTGTATGGGTTATGTTACTGGACTAATAATCCAGGGTCCCGTAGTGTTGGGGTTATGTTACTGGACTAATAATCCTGTGTACAGTCGTGTAGGAGTTACATTACTGGACTAATAATGCTGGATATAACAGTGCAGTTGTTACGTTACTGGACTATTAATCCAGGGTACAGTAGTGTAAGGGTTATGTTACTGGACTAATAATCCAGTGTACAGTGGTGTAGGGGTTACGTTACTGGACTAATAATCCAGGGTACAATAGTGTTGGGATTATGTTACTGGGCTAATCCAGGGTACAGTACTGTAGGTGTTACGTTACTGGACAAATAATCCAGGGCACAGTACTGTAGGTGTTACGTTACTGGACTAATAATCCAGGGTGCAGTAGTGTAGAGGTTATTTTACTGGACTAATAATCCAGGGTACCGTAGCGTAGGGGTTATGTTACTGGACTAATAATCCAGTGTACAGTCATGTAGGGGTTACGTTACTGGACTAATAATCCAGGATATAATAGTGTAGTGGTTACGTTACTGGACTATTAATCCAGGGTACAGTAGTGTAGGGGTTATGTTACTGGACTAATAATCCAGTGTACAGTGGTGTAGGGGTTACGTTACTGGATTTATAATCCAGGGTACAGTAGTGTAGGGGTTATGTTACTGGACTAATAATCCAGTGTACAGGAGTGTCGTGGATATGTTACTGGATTTATAATCCAGTGTACAGTAGTTTAGGGGTTACATAACTGGACAAATAATGCAGGGTACAGTAGTGTAGGGCTTACGTTACTGGACTAATAATCCAGGGTACAGTAGTGTAGGGGATACTTTACTGGACTAATAATCTAGGGTACAGTAGTGTTGGGGTTACATTAGTGGACTAATAATACATTGTACAGTAGTGTAGGGGTTACGTTACTGGACAAATAATCCAGGGTACAGTAGTGTAGGAGTCACGTTACTGGACTAATAATCCAGGGTACAGTAGTGTAGGGGTTACGTTACTGGACTAATAATCCAGGGTACAGTATTGTAGGGGTTACGTTACTGGACTAATAATCCAGTGTACAGTATTGTCTGAGTTATGTTACTCCGCTAATCCAGGGTACAGTACTGTAGGGGTTACCTTACTTGACTAATAATCCAGGGTGCAGTACTGTAGTTGTTACGTTACTGGACTAATAATCCAGTGTACAGTTGTGTAGGGGTTACATTACTGGACTAATAATCTAGGGCACAGTAGTGTAGGGGTTACAGTAGTGGACTAATAATACATTGTACAGTAGTGTAGGGGTTACGTTACTGGACAAATAATCCATGGTACAGTAGTGTAGGAGTCTCGTTACTGGACTAATAGTCCAGGGTACAGTAGTGTAGGGGTTACGTTACTGGACTAATAGTCCAGGGTACAGTAGTGTAGGGGTTACGTTACTGGACTAATAATCCAGTGTACAGTACTGTATGAGTTATGTTACTGGGCTAATCCAGGGTACAGTACTGTATGGGTTACCTTTCTGGACTAATAATCCAGCGTAAAGTACTTTAGGTGTTACGTTACTGGACTAATAATCCAGGGTACAGTAGTGTAGGGGTTATGTTACTGGACTAATAATCCAGTGTACAGGAGTGTAGTGGATACGTTACTGGACCAATAATCCAGTTTACAGTAGTGTAGGGGTTACGTTACTGGACTAATAATCCAGGGTACAGGAGTGTAGTGGATACGTTACTGGACTAATAATCCAGTTTACAGTAGTGTAGGGGTTACGTTACTGGACTAATAATCCAGTGTACATGAGTGTAGTGGATACGTTACTGGACTAATAATCCAGGGTACAGTAGTGTAGGGGTTACATTACTGGACTAATAATCCAGGGTACTGTAGTGAAGGGGATACGTTACTGGACTAACAATTTTGGGTACAGTGGTGTAGGGGTTACATTACTGGACTAATAATGCAGGGTACAGTAGTGTAGGGTTTACGTTACTGGACTAATAATCCCGGGTACAGTAGTGTAGGGGATACGTAACTGGACTAATAATCTAGGGTACAGTAGTGTAGGGGTTACATTAGTGGACTAATAATACAGGGTACAGTAGTGTAGGGGTTACGTTACTGAACTAATAATCAAGGGTAAAGTAGTGTAGGGGATACGTAACTGGACTAATAATCTAGGGTACAGTAGTGTAGGGGTTACATTAGTGGACTAATAATACAGGGTACAGTAGTGTAGGGGTTACGTTACTGAACTAATAATCAAGGGTACAGTGGTGTAGGGGTTACATTATTTGACTAATAATACAGTTTACAGTAGTGTAGGGGTTACGTTACTGGTCTATTAATCAAGGGTACAGTAGTGTAGGGGTTATGTTACTGGACTAATAATCCAGGGTACAGTATTGTCGGTGTTACGTTACTGGACTAATAATCCAGGGTGCAATAGCGTCGGGGTTTTGTTACTGGACTAATAATCAAGGGTACAGTAGTGTAGGAGTCACGTTACTGGACTAATAATCCAGGGTACAGTAGTGTAGGGGTTACGTTACTGCACTAATAATCAAGGGTACAGTAGTGTAGGAGTCACGTTACTGGACTAATAATCCAGGGTACAGTAGTGTAGGGGTTACGTTACTGGACTAATAATACAGGGTACAGTAGTGTTTGGGTCACGTTACTGGACTATTAATCCAGGGTACAGTAGTGTAGGAGTTATGGTACTTGACTAATAATGCAGGATACAGTTGTGTAGGCGTTATGTTACTGCACTAATAATCCAGGGTACAGTAGTGTCGGGGTTATGTTACTGGACTAATAATCCAGGGTACAGTAGTGTAGGGTTACATTACTGGACTAATAATCCAGTGTACAGTAGTGTAGGTTACATTAGTGGACTAATAATCCAGGTACAGTAGTGTAGTTTTACCTTACTGGACTAATAATCCTGGTACAGTAGTGTAGGATTACATTACTGGACCAATAATCCGGGATACAGTACTGTAGGGGTTACCTTACTGGACTAATAATCCAGGGTACAGTACTGTAGGTGTTACGTTACTGGACTAAAAATCCAGGGTACAGTAGTGTAAGGGTTAGGTTACTGGACTAACAATCCAGGGTACAGTAGTGTAAGGGTTAGGTTACTGGACTAATAATCCAGGGTACAGTAGTGTAGGGGTCACGTTACTGGACTAATAATCCAGGGTACAGTACTGTAGGTGTTACGTTACTGGATTAATAATCCAGTGTACAGTCCTGTAGGTGTTACGTTACTGGACTAATAACCCAGGGTGCAATAGTGTAGGGGTTATGTTACTGGACTAATAATCCAGGGTACAGTACTGTAGAGGTTACGTTACTGGTCTAATAACCCAGGGTACAGTAGTGTATGTTTTACGTTACTGGGACTAATAATCCAGTGTATAGTAATGTAGTGGATACTTTACTGGACTAATAATGCAGTGTACAGTAGTGTAGGGGTTACGATACTGGACTACTAATCCAGGGTACAGTAGTGTAGGGGTTAGGTTACTGGACTAACAATCCAGGGCACAGTAGTGTAGGGGTCACGTTACTGGACTAATAATCTAGGTTACTTTTAGAGTAGGGGTTATGTTACTTTACTAATATTCCAGGGTACAATAGTGTAGGATTTACATTACTGGACTAATAATCCAGGGTACAGTAGTGTAGGGGTTACGATACTGGACCTGTAATCCAGGGTACAGTAGTGTAGGGGTTAGGTTACTCTACTAACAATCCAGGGTACAGCAGTGTAGGGGTCACGTTACTGTTTAATAATCCAGGTTACAGTAGAGTCGGGCTAATGTTACTTGACTAATATTCCAGGGTACAATAGTGTAGGGTTTACATTAATTTACTAATAATCCAGGGTACAATAGTGTAGGGGTTACGTTACTGGACTAATAATACAGGGTACAGTAGTGTTTGGGTCACGTTACTGGACTTTTAATCCAGTGTACAGTTGTGTAGGGGTTACGATACTGGACTGCTAATCCAGGGTACAGTACTGTATGGGTTATGTTACTGGACTAATAATCCAGGGTCCCGTAGTGTTGGGGTTATGTTACTGGACTAATAATCCTGTGTACAGTCGTGTAGGAGTTACATTACTGGACTAATAATGCTGGATATAACAGTGCAGTTGTTACGTTACTGGACTATTAATCCAGGGTACAGTAGTGTAAGGGTTATGTTACTGGACTAATAATCCAGTGTACAGTGGTGTAGGGGTTACGTTACTGGACTAATAATCCAGGGTACAATAGTGTTGGGATTATGTTACTGGGCTAATCCAGGGTACAGTACTGTAGGTGTTACGTTACTGGACAAATAATCCAGGGCACAGTACTGTAGGTGTTACGTTACTGGACTAATAATCCAGGGTGCAGTAGTGTAGAGGTTATTTTACTGGACTAATAATCCAGGGTACCGTAGCGTAGGGGTTATGTTACTGGACTAATAATCCAGTGTACAGTCATGTAGGGGTTACGTTACTGGACTAATAATCCAGGATATAATAGTGTAGTGGTTACGTCACTGGACTTTTAATCCAGGGTTCCGTAGTGTAGGGGTAATGTTACTGGATTAATAATCCAGTGTACAATGGTGTAGGGGTTACGTTGCTAGACTAATAATCCAGGGTACAGTAGTGTAGGGCTTATGTTACTGGACTAATAATCCAGTGTACAGGAGTGTAGTGGATACGTTACTGGACTAATAATCCAGTGTACAGTTGTGTAGGGGATACTTTATTGGACTAATAATCCAGTGTACAGTTATGTAGGGGTTACATTACTGGACTAATAATACATTGTACAGTAGTGTAGGGGTTACGTTACTGGACAAATAATCCAGGGTACAGTAGTGTAGGGGTTACGTTACTGGACTAATAATCCAGGGTACAGTAGTGTAGGGGTTACGTTACTGGACTAATAATCCAGGGTACAGTAGTGTAGGGGTTACGTTACTGGACTAATAATCCAGTGTACAGTAATGTAGGGGTTATGTTACTGGACTAATATTCCAGGGTACAGTAGTGTAGGGGGTTACGTTACTGGACTAATAATCCAGGGTACAGTAGTGTAGGGGTTACCTTACTGGACTAATAATCCAGTGTACCGTACTGTATGAGTTATATCACTGGGCTAATCCAGGGTACAGTACAGTAGGGGTTACCTTACTGGACTAATAATCCAGGGTACAGTACTGTAGGTGTTACGTTACTGGACTAATAATCCAGGTTACAGTAGTGCAGGCGTCACATTACTGGACTCATAATCCAGGGTTCAGTACTTTAGGGGTTAGGTTACTGGACTAATAATCCATGGTACAGTTGTGTAGGGGTTACATTACTGGACTAATAATGCAGGGTACAGTAGTGTAGGGGTTACGTTACTGGACTAATAATCCAGGGTACAGGAGTGTAGCGGATACGTTACTGGACTAATAATCCAGTGTACAGTTGTGTAGGGGTTACATTACTGGACTAATAATGCAGGGTACAGTAGTGTAGGGGTTACGTTACTGGACTAATAATCCAGGGTACAGTAGTGTAGGGGATACTTTACTGGACTAATAATCCAGTGTACAGTTATGTAGGGGTTACATTACTGGACTAATAATACATTGTACAGTAGTGTAGGGGTTACGTTACTGGACAAATAATCCAGGGTACAGTAGTGTAGGGGTTACGTTACTGGACTAATAATCCAGGGTACAGTAGTGTAGGGGTTACGTTACTGGACTAATAATCCAGGGTACAGTAGTGTAGGGGTTACGTTACTGGACTAATAATCCAGTGTACAGTAGAGTAGGGGTTATGTTACTGGACTCATAATCCAGTGTACAGTACTGTATGAGTTATGTTACTGGGCTAAGCCAGGGTACAGTACTGTAGGGGTTTCCTTACTGGACTAATATTCCAGGGTAAAGTACTTTAGGTGTTACGTTACTGGACTAATAATCCAGGGTGCAGTACTGTAGGGGTTATGTTACTGGACCAATAATCCAGGGTACAGTAGGGCAGGGGTCACGTTACTGGACTCATAATCCAGGGTACAGTACTGTAGGTGTTACGTTACTGGACTAATAATCCAGGGTACCGTAGTGTAGGGGTTATGTTACTGGACTAATAATCCAGTGTACAGTCGTGTAGGGGTCACGTTACTGGACTAATAATCCAGGATATAATAGTGTAGGTGTTACGTTACTGGACTATTAATCCAGGGTACAGTAGTGTAGGGGTTATGTTACTGGACTAATATTCCAGGGTACAGTAGTGTAGGGGGTTACGTTACTGGACTAATAATCCAGGGTACAGTAGTGTAGGGGTTACCTTACTGGACTAATAATCCAGTGTACCGTACTGTATGAGTTATATCACTGGGCTAATCCAGGGTACAGTACTGTAGGGGTTACCTTATTGGACTAATAATCCAGGGTACAGTACTGTAGATGTTACGTTACTGGACTAATAATCCAGGGTACAGTAGTGTAGGGGTTATGTTACTGGACTAATAATCCAGGGTACAGTAGTGCAGGCGTCACATTACTGGACTCATAATCCAGGGTACAGTACTTTAGGGGTTAGGTTACTGGACTAATAATCCATGGTACAGTACTGTTCGGATTATATTACTTGGCTAATAAACCAGGGTACAGTAGTGTAGGTTTTACGTTACTGGGACTAATAATCCTGGGTATAGTAATGTAGTGGATACTTTGCTGGACTAATAATCCAGTGTACAGTAGTGTGGGGGTTACGATACTGGACTTCTAATCCAGGGTACAGTAGTGTAGGGGTCACGTTACTGGACTAATAATCCAGGTTACATTTAGAGTAGGGGTTATGTTACTGGACTAATATTCCAGGGTACAATAGTGTAGGATTTACATTACTGGACTAATAATCCAGGGTACAGTAGTGTAGGGGTTAGGTTACTGGACTAACAATCCAGGGTACAGTAGTGTAGGGGTCACATTACTGTTTAATAATCCAGGTTACAGTAGAGTAGGGTTTATGTTACTGGACTAATATTCCAGTGTACAATAGTGTAGGGTTTACATTAATTTACTAATAATCCAGGGTACAATAGTGTAGGGGTTACGTTACTGGACTAATTATCCAGGGTACAGTAGTATTTGGGTCACGTTACTGGACTATTAATCCGGTGTACAGTAGTGTAGGAGTTATGGTACTTGACTAATAATGCAGGGTACTGTAGTGTAGGCATTATGTTACTGCACTAATAATCCAGGGTGCTGTAGTGTAGGGGTTATGTTACTGGACTAATAATCCAGGGTACAGTAGTGTAGGGTTACATTACTGGCCTAATAATCCAGGGTACAGTATTGTAGGGTTACATTACTGGACTAATAATCCAGGGTACAGTAGTGTAGCGTTGCATTAGTGGATTAATAATCCAGGTACAGTAGTGTAGGGTTACCTTACTGGACTAATAATCCTGGGTACAGTAGTGTAGGGTTACATTACTGGACCAATAATCCGGGATACAGTACTTTAGGGGTTACCTTACTGGACTAATAATCCATGGTACAGTACTGTAGGTGTTACGTTACTGGACTAATAATCCAGGGTGCAGTAGTGTAGGGGTTATGTTACTGGGTTAATAATCCAGTGTACAGTAGTGCAGGGTTCACGTTACTGGACTCATAATCCAGGGTACAGTACTTTAGGTGTTACGTTACTGGACTAATAATCCAGGGTACAGTACTGTAGGGGTTATATTACTGGACTAATAATCCAGGGTACAGTAGTGTAGTGGTCACGTTACTGGATTAATAATCCAGGGTACTGATACTGTATGGGTTATGTTACTGGACTAATAATCCAGGGTACAGTATTGTAGGGGTCACATTACTGGACTAATAATCCAGGGTACATTACTGTAGAGGTTACGTTGCTGGTCTAATAACCCACGGTACAGTAGTATAGTTTTTACGTTACTGGGACTAATAACCCAGGGTATAGTAATGTATTGGATACGTTACTGGTCTAATAATCCAGTGTACAGTAGTGTAGGGGTTACGTTACTGGACTAATAATCCTAGATACAGTTGTGTAGGGGTTAGGTTACTGGACTAACAATCCACGGTACAGTAGTATAGGGGTCACGTTACTGGACTAATAATGCAGTGTACAGTAGAGTAGGGGTTATGTTACTGGACTAATATTCCAGCGTACAATAGTGTACGGTTTTCATTACTGGACTAATAATCCAGGGTACAGTGGTGTAGTGGTTACATTACTGGACTAATAATCCAGGGTACAATAGTGTAGGGGTTACGTTTCTTGACTAATAATCCAGGTTACAGTAGTGTTTGGGAGACGTTACTGGACTATTAATCCAGGGTACAGTAGTGTAGGGGTTATGGTACTTGACTGATAATGCAGGGTACAGTAGTGTAGGGGTTATGTTACTGCACTAATAATCCTGGGTTCAGTAGTGTAGGGTTACATTACGGATTAATAATCCAGGGTACAGTAGTGTTGGGTTACATTACTGGACTAATAATCCAGGGTACAGTAATGTAGGGTTTCATTACTGGACTAATCATCCTGGGTACAGTAGTGTAGGGTTTCATTATTGGTCTAATAATCCAGGGTACAGTAGTGTAGGGGTTACGTTTCTGGACTAATAATCCAGGCTACAGTAGTGTAGGGTTACATTACTGGACTAATAATTCAGGGTGCAGTAGTGTAGGGTTACATTACTGGACTAATAATTCAGGGTACAGTAGTGTAGGGGTTACGTTACTGGACTAATAATCCAGGGTACAGTAGTGTAGGGGTTACGTTTCTGGACTAATAATCCAGGCTACAGTAGTGTAGGGTTACATTACTGGACTAATAATTCAGGGTGCAGTAGTGTAGGGTTACATTACTGGACTAATCATCCAGGGTACAGTAGTGTAGGGGTTACATTACCAGACTAATAATCCAGGGTACAGTAGTATAGGGTTACATTACTGGACTAATAATCCAGGGTACAGTACTGTAGTGGTTATGTTACTGGAGTAATAATCCTGCGTACAGTGGTGTAAGTGTTAAATTGGTGAATTGGTAATCCAGGGTACTGCAGTGTTAAGGTGTCATGTGGAACTTTCCTGCTGCTGTGATTCCTGACACTGCTTTCTTTTGTCGACAGTACCCCAGAGTGAGGAGGCACCAGCACCGCTAGCGATCATTACAGGAGGGTGGGACCTTTGCAGGAACAAGCAGCTCACCCTGCTGTCCTGGGACAGAGGGCAAGAAGGAATGGTCCATCTGCCCTCATCCGTGGAGCACCTCTTGCCTTTCCTGCAGTAATAGAAGCTTTGATGTTGGACGTGTTCAGTGTTTGTAGCCCCTCCCTGAAAGCTCTCCAGTTGTTTCAACATTGAACAGTGACCTCAATTCATCTAGCGCCACAATCTGTTCCCTCACGCAGGATTAGGAATGAAGGGGGTTGGGGCAGTGTGTTAGGGTGATCTCCGTCCCTCTGGCTTCTTACTGAAAGGCGCTGTCCTCTGCTCTGTCCCCTCCTATACCCACTAGATAATAGCCCTGCCTCTATTCCTAATTCCCTCCCTCGCTCCTGTACTCCTACCTTCCCTCCCTCTCTATCTCAGGATGTCAGTCACTGTCGGCTGCACATGCACCTTGAACCGGGGCGGGTGGAGAGTTTTGATGCTCATTTCGCTTGTCCCTCACATTGAAAAGGAGCCTATTCCGAACATTGGCCCTCTGTTCATTTCTCTTGGCCCCTTCTATGCTTTAAGGTCTTTCTTTCTCCCTCCCTGTCTGCTTCACTTCGCTGCCTCACCATCCCTCTCTCTGTTGCTCTCCATCTTTCTCTGTAGCTCTTTCTGTCTTTCCATCTCTCTCTCCGTCAGTCTTTGTCTCTCTATCTCTCTCTTCCTTTCTCTCCCTCTCACTCTCTGTCTCTTTCTCTCTGCCTCTCCTTGTCTCACTCTCTCTCTCTCTGTCTCTCTCTCTCCCTCTGTGTGTCTCTCTCTCTCCCTCTGTGTGTCTCTCTCTCCCCCTCAGTCTCTGACTTTCTCTCTCTCCCTCAGTGTCTGTCTCTCTCTCTCCCTCTGTGTGTGTCTCTCTCTCCCTCAGTGTCTGTCTCTCTCTCTCCCTCAGTGTCTGTCTCTCTCTCTCCCTCTGTGTGTGTCTCTCTCTCCCTCAGTGTCTGTCTCTCTCTCTCCCTCTGTGTGTCTCTCTCTCTCCCTCAGTGTCTGTCTCTCTCTCTCCCCCTGTGTGTCTCTCTCTCCCCCTCAGTCTCTGACTCTCTCTCTCCCCCTCAGTGTCTGTCTCTCTCTCTCCCTCTGTGTGTGTCTCTCTCTCCCTCAGTGTCTGTCTCTCTCTCTCTCCCTCAGTGTCTGTCTCTCTCTCTCCCTCAGTGTCTGTCTCTCTCTCTCCCTCTGTGTGTGTCTCTCTCTCCCTCAGTGTCTGTCTCTCTCTCTCTCCCTCAGTGTCTGTCTCTCTCTCTCCCTCAGTGTCTGTCTCTCTCTCTCTCCCTCAATGGCTGTCTCTCTCTCTCTCCCTCAGTGTCTGTCTCTCTCTCTTCCTCTGTGTGTCTCTCTCCCTCAGTGTCTGTCTCTCTCTCTCTCCCTCAGTGTCTGTCTCTCTCTCTCTCCCTCAGTATCTGTCTCTCTCTCTCTCCCTCAATGTCTGTCTCTCTCTCTCTCCCTCAGTGTCTGTCTCTCTCTCTCCCTCAGTGTTTGTCTCTCTCTCTCTCTCCCTCAATGTCTGTCTCTCTCTCTCCCTCAGTGTCTGTCTCTCTCTCTTCCTCTGTGTGTCTCTCTCCCTCAGTGTCCGTCTCTCTCTCTCCCTCAGTGTTTGTCTCTCTCTCTCTCTCCCTCAATGTCTGTCTCTCTCTCTCCCTCAGTGTCTGTCTCTCTCTCTTCCTCTGTGTGTCTCTCTCCCTCAGTGTCTGTCTCTCTCTCTCCCTCAGTGTCTGTCTCTCTCTCTCTCCCTCAATGTCTGTCTCTCTCTCTCTCCCTCAGTGTCTGTCTCTCCCTCTTCCTCTGTGTGTCTCTCTCCCTCAGTGTCTGTCTCTCTCTCTCTCTCCCTCAGTGTCTGTCTCTCTCTCTCCCTCAGTGTTTGTCTCTCTCTCTCTCCCTCAATGTCTGTCTGTCTCTCTCTCCCTCAGTGTCTGTCTCTCTCACTTCCTCTGTGTGTCTCTCTCCCTCAATGTCTGTCTCTCTCTCTCCCTCAGTGTCTGTCTCTCTCTCTCCCTCTGTGTGTCTCTCTCTGTCTTTTTTTCTCTGTCTCTCTCGCTCTCTCCCTATTTCGGTCTGTGTCTGCCTCTCTCCCTTCCTCTGTGTCTGTCTGTCTCCCTCTATCTCTGTCTCCTTCTCTCTCTCTTTGTCTCTCTCTCTCTCTCCCTCTTTCTTTCCCTCTCTCCCTGTAACTCTTAATGACACCCGAATCGTGCAATCTGATTTCGTTTCGGGCTCAGAGCCGCCTGTCAGTGGGGCTGAGAGGGATGGGGGATCATGGAGCCATCAGCTCAAGTTAGGCACAAACTCTCTGGCACCTGTTCATTGCCTGGTGCCCACATCCCAACCCTTCCCACAGTTAGAACAAGATTGGCCAAAATACGGTGCCCACTGCAGTTCACTATCCAACCAGCACTGGACAGGCCGCACCTGAGGAAGGTCCAGTTGGGAGAGGGGGTGCCCTGATTTCAGTCACACATAAGCGAGAGAGTGGGAGCACCCAGTCCGCTCCTTCAGAGCAGGAGGTGGGAGCAACCAGTACTAGGGGTTAATGTTCCAGGCTCTGAACCTTAACCCCTGCCCTTAATCGAGGATCCCTTTAAACACCTCAGTACTTGTTCGAACCACCCTGTGTGGGTGCAAGATGCTTAAAAGAATTTTTATCTTCAAACACTCAAAACTGCAGGATTCGTTTCAGTTCCCTCAACAAAGGATCAGCCTCACAGCCGTTTGAATGTGCTGCAGAAGCTGCTTTTGAGAGCGAGCTGTTTTTCCCATGGTCCGATCCATTGAAAGGGCCTGTAAATTATAGACAATAAAGAATATCGAACTTGTTCAGTACGATCGCCTGCTGTCTAATTTCTGTGCTGGGCTTACATGACAAGACAAAAACTATTCACCCCAGAGAAGGCATTTTACGGACTTCATCCAGAAAAATATCACCAGAGTCCCCGGGGGCTGCCAGTAAATACAGACCAATTCCCCGGGGACTCCCTGTAAATACTGACACACTCCCCGGGGACTCCCCTGCAAATGCTGACACACTCCCCGGGGACCCCCTGTAAATACTGACACGCTCCCCGGGAACTCCCCTGTAAATAGTGACAAACTCCCCGGGGAAACACTGTAAATACTGACACACTCACCGGGGAAACACTGTAAATACTGACACACTCCCCAGGTTCCCCTGTAAATACTGACATACTCCCCGGGGAACACTGTAAATACTGACACACTCCCCGGGGACCCCCTGTAAATACTGACACACTCCCCGGGGACCCCCTGTAAATACTGACACACTCCCCGGGGACCCCCTGTAAATACTGACACACTCCCCGGGGATCACCCTGTAAATACTGACACATTCCCCGGGGAACCCCTGTAAATACTGACACATTCCCCGGGGACACCATGTAAATACTGACACACTCCCCGGGGACTCCCCTGTAAATACTGACACACTCCCCGGGGACCCCCTGCAAACACTGACAGACTCCCCGGGGACTCCCTGTAAACACTGACAGACTCCCCGTGGACTCCCTGTAAACACTGACAGACTCCCCGGGGACTCCCTGTAAATACTGACACACTCCCCGGGGACACCATGTAAACACTGACACACTCCCCGGGGACCCCCCTGTAAATACTGACACACTCCCCGGGGACCACCTGTAAATACTGACTCACTCCGCGGGTTCCCCTGTAAATACTGACACACACTCACCGGGGACCCGCTGTAAATACTGACACACTCCCCGGGGACCCCCTGTAAATACTGACACACTCCTCGGGGACAACCTGTAAATACTGACACACTCCCCGGGGACCCCCTGTAAATACTGACACACTCCCCGGGTTCCCCTGTAAATACTGACACACACTCCCCGGGGACCCCTGTAAATACTGACACACTCCCAGGGGACCCCCTGTAAATACTGACATACTCCCCGGGGACCCCTGTAAATACTGACACACTCCCCGGGGACCCCCTGTAAATACTGACACACTCCCCAGGGACACCACTGTAAATACTGACACACTCCCCGGGGACTCCCCTGTAAATACTGACACACTGCCCGGGGACCCCCTGTAAATGCTGACACACTCCCCGGGGACTCCCCTGTAAATACTGACACACTCCCCGGGGAAACACTGTAAATACTGACACACTCACCGGGGAAACACTGTAAATACTGACACACTCCCCGGGTTCCCCTGTAAATACTGACATACTCCCCGGGGACCCCCTGTAAATACTGACACACTCCCCGGGGACCCCCTGTAAATACTGACACACTCCCCGGGGACCACCTGTAAATACTGACAAACTCCCCGGGGAAACACTCTAAATACTGACACACTCCCCGGGGACACCCTGTAAATACTGACACACTCCCCGGGGACTCCCTGTAAATACTGACAAACTCCCCGGGGACCTCCTGTAAATACTGACACATTCCCCGGGGACCCTCTGTAAATACTGACACACTTCCCGGAGACCCCCTGTAAATACTGGCACACTCCCCGGGGTGCCCCCTGTAAATACTGACACACTCCCCGTGGACCCCCTGTAATAACTGACACAATCCCCGGGGACCCCCTGTAAACACTGACACATGCCCCGGGGACCCGTTGTAAATACTGACACACTCCCCGGGGACTCCCCTGTAAATACTGACACACTCCCCGGGGACCCCCTGTAAACACTGACACACTCCCCGGGGACCCCCCGTAAATACTGACGCACTCCACGGGTTCCCCTGTAAATACTGACACACTCCCCGGGCCAACCCCTGTAAATACTGACACACTCCCCGGGGACTCCCTGTAAATACTGACAAACTCCCCGGGGACCCCCTGCAAACACTGACACATTCCCCGGGGACCCCCTGTAAAAACTGACACACTCCCCGGGGACTCCCTGTAAATAATGACAAACTCCCCGGGGACCCCCTGCAAACACTGACACATTCCCCGGGGACCCCCTGTAAATACTGACACACTCCCCGGGGACCCCCTGTAAAAACTGACACACTCCCCGTGGACCCCCTGTAAATACTGACACACTCCCCGTGGACCCCCTGTAAATACTGACACACTCCCCGGGGACCCCCTGTAAAAACTGACACACTCCCCGTGGACCCCCTGTAAATACTGACACACTCCCCGGGGTCCCCCCTGTAAACACTGGCAGACTCCCCGGGGACTCCCTGTAAATACTGACACACTCCCCGGGGACCCCCTGTAAATACTGAAACACTCCCTGGGGACACCATGTAAATACTGACACACTCCCCGGGGACCGCCCTGTAAATAGTGACACACTCCCCAGGGACCCCCTGTAAATACTGACTCACTCCGCGGGTTCCCCTGTAAATACTGACACACACTCACCGGGGACCCGCTGTAAATACTGACACACTCCCCGGGGACCCCCTGTAAATACTGACACACTCCTCGGGGACAACCTGTAAATACTGACACACTCCCCGGGGACCCCCTGTAAATACTGACACACACCCCGGGTTCCCCTGTAAATACTGACACACACTCCCCGGGGACCCCCTGTAAATACTGACACACTCCCCGGGGACCCCCTGTAAATACTGACACACTTCCCGGGGACCCCCCTGTAAATACTGACACACTCCCCAGGGACCCCATGTAAATACTGACTCACTCCGCGGGTTCCCCTGTAAATACTGACACACACTCACCGGGGACCCCCTGTAAATACTGACACACTCCTCGGGGACAACCTGTAAATACTGACACACTCCCCGGGGACCCCCTGTAAATACTGACACAATCCCCGGGTTCCCCTGTAAATACTGACACACACTCCCCGGGGACCCCCTGTAAATACTGACACACTCCCCGGGGACCCCTGTAAATACTGACACACTCCCCGGGGACCCCCTGTAAATACTGACACACTCCCCGGGGACTCCCCTGTAAATACTGACACACTGCCCGGGGACCCCCTGTAAATGCTGACACACTCCCCGGGGACTCCCCTGTAAATACTGACACACTCCCCAGGGACTCCCCTGTAAATACTGACACACTCCCCGGGGACCCCCTGTAAATACTGACACACTCCCCGGGGAAACACTGTAAATACTGACACACTCACCGGGGAAACACTGTAAATACTGACACACTCCCCGGGGAAACACTGTAAATACTGACACACTCACCGGGGAAACACTGTAAATACTGACACACTGCCCGGGGACCCCCTGTAAATACTGACACACTCCCCGGGGAAACACTGTAAATACTGACACACTCACCGGGGAAACACTGTAAATACTGACACATTCCCCGGGTTCCCCTGTCAATACTGACACACTCCCCGGGGACTCCCTGTAAATACTGACACACTCCCCGGGGACCACCTGTAAATACTGACACACTCCCCGGGGACTCCCTGTAAATACTGACAAACTCCCCGGGGACCTCCTGTAAATACTGACACATTCCCCGGGGACCCTCTGTAAATACTGACACACTCCCCGGGGACTCCCCTGTAAATACTGACACACTGCCCGGGGACCCCCTGTAAATGCTGACACACTCCCCGGGGACTCCCCTGTAAATACTGACACACTCCCCAGGGACTCCCCTGTAAATACTGACACACTCCCCGGGGACCCCCTGTAAATACTGACACACTCCCCGGGGAAACACTGTAAATACTGACACACTCACCGGGGAAACACTGTAAATACTGACACACTCCCCGGGGAAACACTGTAAATACTGACACACTCACCGGGGAAACACTGTAAATACTGACACACTGCCCGGGGACCCCCTGTAAATACTGACACACTCCCCGGGGAAACACTGTAAATACTGACACACTCACCGGGGAAACACTGTAAATACTGACACATTCCCCGGGTTCCCCTGTCAATACTGACACACTCCCCGGGGACTCCCTGTAAATACTGACACACTCCCCGGGGACCACCTGTAAATACTGACACACTCCCCGGGGACTCCCTGTAAATACTGACAAACTCCCGGGGACCTCCTGTAAATACTGACACATTCCCCGGGGACCCTCTGTAAATACTGACACACTTCACGGAGACCCCTGCAAATACTGACACACTGCCCGGGGACCCCCTGTAAATGCTGACACACTCCCCGGGGACTCCCCTGTAAATACTGACACACTCCCCAGGGACTCCCCTGTAAATACTGACACACTCCCCGGGGACCCCCTGTAAATACTGACACACTCCCCGGGGAAACACTGTAAATACTGACACACTCACCGGGGAAACACTGTAAATACTGACACACTCCCCGGGGAAACACTGTAAATACTGACACACTCACCGGGGAAACACTGTAAATACTGACACACTGCCCGGGGACCCCCTGTAAATACTGACACACTCCCCGGGGAAACACTGTAAATACTGACACACTCACCGGGGAAACACTGTAAATACTGACACATTCCCCGGGTTCCCCTGTCAATACTGACACACTCCCCGGGGACTCCCTGTAAATACTGACACACTCCCCGGGGACCACCTGTAAATACTGACACACTCCCCGGGGACTCCCTGTAAATACTGACAAACTCCCCGGGGACCTCCTGTAAATACTGACACATTCCCCGGGGACCCTCTGTAAATACTGACACACTTCACGGAGACCCCTGCAAATACTGACACACTCCCCGGGGACCCCCTGTAAATACTGACACACTCCCCGTGGACCCCCTGTAAATACTGACACATTCCCCGGGGACCCCCTGTAAATACTGACACACTGCCCGGGGACTCCCCCTGTAAATACTGACACACTCCGCGGGAACCCCCTGTAAATACTGACACACTCCCCGGGGACTCCCCCTGTAAATACTGACACACTCCGCGGGAACCCCCTGTAAATACTGACACACACCCCGGGGACCCCCCTGTAAATACTGACACACTCCCCGGGGACCCCCTGTAAATACTGACACACTCCCCGGGGTGCCCCCTGTAAATACTGACACACTCCCCGTGGACTCCCTGTAATAACTGACACATTCCCCGGGGACCCCCTGTAAATACTGACACACTCCCCGGGGACTCCCCCTGTAAATACTGACACACTCCGCGGGAACCCCCTGTAAATACTGACACACTCCCCGGGGACTCCCCCTGTAAATACTGACACACTCCGCGGGAACCCCCTGTAAATACTGACACACACCCCGGGGACCCCCCTGTAAATACTGACACACTTCCCGGGGACCCCCTGTAAATACTGACACACTCCCCGGGGACTCCCCCTGTAAATACTGACACACTCCGCGGGAACCCCCTGTAAATACTGACACACACCCCGGGGACCCCCCTGTAAATACTGACACACTTCCCGGGGACCCCCCTGTAAATACTGACACACTCCCCAGGGACCCCATGTAAATACTGACTCACTCCGCGGGTTCCCCTGTAAATACTGACACACACTCACCGGGGACCCCCTGTAAATACTGACACACTCCTCGGGGACAACCTGTAAATACTGACACACTCCCCGGGGACCCCCTGTAAATACTGACACACTCCACGGGAACCCCTGTAAATACTGACACACTCCCCGGGGACCCCCTGTAAATTCTGACTCACTCCCCGGGAACCCCTGTAAATACTGACACACTCCCCGGGGACCCCCTGTAAAAACTGACACACTCCCCGGGGACCCCCCGTAAATACTGACGCACTCCCCGGGGACTCCCCTGTAAATACTGACACACTCCCCGGGGACCCCCTGTAAATACTGACACACTCCCCGGGCCACCCCCTGTAAATACTGACACACTCCCCGGGCACTCCCTGTAAATACTGACACACTCCCCGGGGATCCCCCTGTAAATACTGACACACTCCCCGGGGATCCCCCTGTAAATAATGACACACTCCCCGGGTTCCCCTGTAAATACTGACATACTCCCCGGGGACCCCCTGTAAATACTGACACACTCCCCGGGGACACCTGTAAATACTGACACACTCCCCGGGGACTCCCTGTAAATACTGACAAACTCCCCGGGGACCCCCTGTAAATACTGACACATTCCCCGGGGACCCTCTGTAAATACTGACACACTCCCCGGGGACCCCCTGTAAACACTGACACACTCCCCGGGGAAACCCGGTAAATACTGACACACTCCCCGGGGACCCCCTGAAAATACTGACACACTCCCCGGGGTGCCCCCTGTAAATACTGACACACTCCCCGTGGACCCCCTGTAAATACAGACACATTCCCCGGGGACCCGCTGCAAATACTGACACACTCCCCGGGGACTCCCCTGTAAATACTGACACACTCCCCGGGGACACCCCTGTAAATACTGACACACTCCCCGGGGACCCCCCCCCTGTAAATACTGACACACTCCCCGGGGACCCCCCTGTAAATACTGACACACTCCCCGGGGACCCCCTGTAAATACTGACACACTCCCCGGGGTCTCCCCTGTAAATACTGACACACTCCCCGGGGACCCCCTGTAAATACTGACAAATTCCCCGGGGACCCCCTGTAAATACTGACACATTCCCCGGGGACACCCTGTAAATACTGACACACTCCCCGGGGACCCCCTGCAAACACTGACACATTCCGCGGGGACCCCCTGTAAAAACTGACACACTCCCCGGGGACCCCCTGTAAACAGTGACAGACTCACCGGGGACCCGCTGTAAATACTGACACGCTCCCCGGGGACCCCCTGTAAATACTGACACACTCCCCGGGGACCCCCTGTAAATACTGACACACTCCTCGGGGACAACCTGTAAATACTGACACACTCCCCGGGGATCCCGTGTAAATACTGACACACTCCCCGGGCCACCCCCTGTAAATACTGACACACTCCCCAGGGACCCCCTGTAAACACTGACACACTCCCCGGGAACCCCCTGTAAATACTGACACATTCCCCGGGGACACCCTGTAAATACTGACACACTCCCCAGGGACCCCCTGTAAATGCTGACACGCTCCCCGGGGAACACCTGTAAATACTGACACACTCCCCGGGGACTCCCTGTAAATACTGACAAACTCCCCGGGGACCCCCTGCAAACACTGACACACTCCCCGGGGACACCCCTGTAAACACTGACACACTCCCCGGGGACTCCCTGTAAATAATGACAAACTCCCCGGGGACCCCCTGTAAATACTGACACACTCACCGGGGAAACACTGTAAATACTGACACACTCACCGGGGAAACACTGTAAATACTGACACACTCCCCGGGTTCCCCTGTAAATACTGACACACTCACCGGGGAAACACTGTAAATACTGACACACTCCCCGGGTTCCCCTGTAAATACTGACATACTCCCCGTGGACCCCCCTGTAAATACTGACACATTCCCTGGGTTCCCCTGTCAATACTGACACACTCCCCGGGGACCCCCTGTAAATACTGACACATTCCCTGGGTTCCCCTGTCAATACTGACACACTCCCCGGGGACCCCCTGTAAATACTGACACACTCCCCGGGGGCCACCTGTAAATACTGACACAGTCCCCGGGGACTCCCTGTAAATACTGACACATTCCCCGGGGACCCGCTGTAAATACTGACACACTCCCCGGGGACTCCCCTGTAAACACTGACACACTCCCCGGGGACCCCCCGTAAATACTGACACACTCCCCGGGGACCCCCTGTAAATACTGACACACTCCCCGGGGACCCCCTGTAAATACTGACACACTCCCCGGGGACCCCCTGTAAATACTGACACACTCCCCGGGTTCCCCTGTAAATACTGACACACTCCCCGGGGACCCCCCTGTAAATACTGACACACTCCCCGGGGACCCCCTGTAAATACTGACACATTCCCCGGGGTCCCCCTGTAAATACTGACACATTCCCCGGGGACCCGCTGTAAATACTGACACACTCCCCGGGGACTCCCCTGTAAACACTGACACACTCCCCGGGGACCCCCCGTAAATACTGACACACTCCCCGGGGAACCCCTGTAAATACTGGCACACTCCCCGTGGACCCCCTGTAAATACTGACACACTCCCCGGGGACCCCCTGTAAATACTGACACACTCCCCGGGGACCCCCTGTAAATACTGACACACTCCCCGGGGACCCCCCTGTAAATACTGACACACTCCCCGGGACCCCCTGTAAATACTGACACACTCCCCGGGGACCCCCTGTAAATACTGACACACTCCCCGGGGACCCCCTGTAAATACTGACACACTCCCCGGGGACCCCCTGTAAATACTGACACACTCCCCGGGGACCCCCCTGTAAATACTGACACACTCCCCGGGGTCCCCCTGTAAATACTGACACACTCCCCGGGGACCCCCTGTAAATACTGACACACTCCCCGGGGACCCCCTGTAAATACTGACACACTCCCTGGGTTCCCCTGTAAATACTGACACACTCCCCGGGCCACCCCCTGTAAATACTGACACACTCCCCGGGTACCCCTGTAAATACTGACACACTCCCCGGGCACACCCTGTAAATACTGACACACTCCCCGGGTACCCCTGTAAATACTGACACACTCCCCGGGCACTCCCTGTAAATACTGACACACTCCCCGGGGATCCCCCTGTAAATACTGACACACTCCCCGGGGACCCCCCTGTAAATACTGACACACTCCTCGGGGACCCCCTGTAAATACTGACACACTCCCCCTGGGACCCCCTGTAAATACTGACACATTCCCCGGGGACACCCTGTAAATACTGACACACTCCCCGGGGACACCCTGTAAACACTGACACACTCCCCGGGGACACCCTGTAAATACTGACACACTCCCCGGGGACCCCCTGTAAATACTGACACACTCCCCGGGGACACCCTGTAAATACTGACACACTCCCCGGGACACCCTGTAAATACTGACACACTCCCCGGGGACACCCCTGTAAATACTGACACACTCCCCGGGGACACCCCTGTAAATACTGACACACTCCCCGGGGAAACACTGTAAATACTGACACACTCCCCGGGGAACCCCTGTAAATACTGACACACTCCCCGGGGACCCCCTGTAAATACTGACACACTCCCCGGGGTGCCCCCTGTAAATACTGACACACTCCCCGGGGACCCCCTGTAAATACTGACACACTCCCCGTGGACACCCCTGTAAATACTGACACACTCCCCGGGGACCATCCTATAAATACTGACACACTCCCCGGGGACTCCCTGTAAATACTGACACACTCCCCGGGGACACCCTGTAAATACTGACACACTCCCCGGGGTGCCACCTGTAAATACTGACACACTCCCCGTGGACCCCCTGTAAATACTGACACACTCCCCGGGGACCCCCTGTAAATACTGACACACTCCCCGGGGACCCCCTGTAAATACTGACACACTCCCCGGAGACCCCCTGTAAATACTGACACACTCCCCGGGGCCACCCCTGTAAATACTGACACACTCCCCGGGGACCCCCTGTAAATACTGACACACTCCCCGGGGACCCCCTGTAAATACTGACACACTCCCCGGGGACCCCCTGTAAACACTGACACACTCCCCGGGGACTCCCCTGTAAATACTGACACACTCCCCGGGGACCCCCTGTAAGTACTGACACACTCCCCGGGGACCCCCTGTAAACAGTGACAGACTCCCCGGGGACCCCCCTGTAAATACTGACACACTCCCCGGGGACCCCCTGTAAATACTGACACACTCCCCGGGCACTCCCTGTAAATACTGACACACTCCCCGGGGACCCCCTGTAAATACTGACAAACTCCCCGGGGATCCCCCTGTAAATACTGACACACTCCCCCTGGGACCCCCTGTTAATACTGAAACATTCCCCGGGGACCCCCTGTAAATACTGACACACTCCCCTGGGACCCCCCTGTAATAACTGACACACTCCCCGGGAACCCCCTGTAAATACTGACACATTCCCCGGGGACACCCCTGTAAATACTGACACACTCCCCGGGGACCCCCTGTAAATACTGACACACTCCTCGGGGACACCCTGTAAATACTGACACACTCCCCGGGGACCCCCTGTAAATACTGACACACTCCCCGGGGACACCCTGTAAATACTGACACACTCCCCGGGGACACCCCTGTAAATACTGACACACTCCCCGGGGACACCCCTGTAAATACTGACACACTCCCCGGGGACCCCCTGTAAATACTGACACACTCCCCGGGGACACCCTGTAAATACTGACACACTCCCCGGGGACACCCTGTAAATACTGACACACTCCCCGGGGACACCCTGTAAATACTGACACACTCCTCGGGGACACCCTGTAAATACTGACACACTCCACGGGGACCCCCTGTAAATACTGACACACTCCCCGGGGACTCCCTGTAAATACTGACACACTCCCCGGGGACCCCCTGTAAATACTGACACACTCCACGGGGACCCGCTGTAAATACTGACACACTCCCCGGGGACTCCCCTGTAAATACTGACACACTCCCGGGGACTCCCCTGTAAATACTGACACACTCCCCGGGGACCCCCTGTAAATACTGACACACTCCCCGGGGATCCCCTGTAAATACTGACACACTCCCCGGGGACTCCCCTGTAAATAAAGACACACTCCCCGGAGACCCCCTGTAAATACTGACACACTCCCCGGGGACCCCCCCTGTAAATACTGACACACTCCCCGGGGACTCCCCTGTAAATACTGACACACTCCCCGGGGACCCCCTGTAAATACTGACACACTCCCTGGGGACTCCCCTGTAAATACTGACAGACTCCCCGGCGAAACACTGTAAATAATGACACACTCACCGGGGAAACACTGTAAATACTGACACACTCCCCGGGTTCCCCTGTAAATACTGACATACTCCCCGGGGACCCCCTGTAAATACTGACACACTCCCCGGGGACACCTGGAAATACTGACACACTCCCCGGGGACTCCCTGTAAATACTGACAAACTCCCCGGGACCCCCTGTAAATACTGACACATTCCCCGGGGACCCTCTGTAAATACTGACACACTCCCCGGGCACACCCTGTAAATACTGACACACTCCCCGGGGACCCCCTGTAAATACTGACACACTCCCCGGGGACCCCCCTGTAAATACTGACACACTCCCGGGGACCCCCTGTAAATACTGACACACTCCCCGGGGACCCCCTGTAAATACTGACACACTCCCCGGGGACCCCCTGTAAATACTGACACACTCCCCGGGGACCCCCTGTAAATACTGACACACTCCCCGGGGACCCCCTGTAAATACTGACACACTCCCCGGGGGACCCCCTGTAAATACTGACACACTCCCCGGGGACCCCCTGTAAATACTGACACATTCCCCGGGGACCCCTGTAAATACTGACACACTCCCCGGGGACCCCCTGTAAATACTGACACACTCCCCGGGGACCCCCTGTAAATACTGACACACTCCCCGGGGACCCCCTGTAAATACTGACACACTCCCCGGGGACCCCCTGTAAATACTGACACACTCCCCGGGGACCCCCTGTAAATACTGACACACTCCCCGGGGACCCCCTGTAAATACTGACACACTCCCCGGGGACCCCCTGTAAATACTGACACACTCCCCGGGGACCCCCTGTAAATACTGACACACTCCCCGGGGACCCCCTGTAAATACTGACACACACCCCGGGGACCCCCCTGTAAATACTGACACACTCCCCGGGGACCCCCTGTAAATACTGACACACTCCCCGGGGACCCCCTGTAAATACTGACACACCCCCGGGGACTCCCCTGTAAATACTGACACACACCCCGGGGACTCCCCTGTAAATACTGACACACTCCCCGGGGACCCTCTGTAAATACTGACACACTCCCCGGGGACTCCCTGTAAATACTGACACACTCCCCGGGGACACCCTGTAAATACTGACACACTCCCCGGGGACACCCCTGTAAATACTGACACACTCCCGGGGACCCCCTGTAAATACTGACACACTCCCCGGGGACACCCTGTAAATACTGACACACTCCCCGGGGACCCCCTGTAAATACTGACACACTCCCCGGGGACCCCCTGTAAATACTGACACACTCCCGGGGGACACCCTGTAAATACTGACACACTCCCCGGGGACCCCCTGTAAATACTGACACACTCCCCGGGGACTCCCCTGTAAATACTGACACACTCCCCGGGGACCCCCTGTAAATACTGACACACTCCCCGGGGACCCCCTGTAAATACTGACACACTCCCCGGGGACCCCCTGTAAATACTGACACACTCCCCGGGGACCCCCTGTAAATACTGACACACTCCCCGGGGACCCCCTGTAAATACTGACACACTCCCCGGGGACCCCCTGTAAATACTGACACACTCCCCGGGGACCCCCTGTAAATACTGACACATTCCCCGGGGACCCCCTGTAAATACTGACACACTCCCCGGGGACCCCTGTAAATACTGACACACTCCCCGGGGACCCCCTGTAAATACTGACACACTCCCCGGGGACCCCCTGTAAATACTGACACACTCCCCGGGGACCCCCTGTAAATACTGACACACTCCCCGGGGACCCCCTGTAAATACTGACACACTCCCCGGGGACCCCCTGTAAATACTGACACACTCCCCGGGGACTCCCCTGTAAATACTGACACACTCCCCGGGGACCCCCCTGTAAATACTGACACACTCCCCGGGGACCCCCTGTAAATACTGACACACTCCCCGGGGACCCCCTGTAAATACTGACACACTCCCCGGGGACCCCCTGTAAATACTGACACACTCCCCGGGGACCGCCCTGTAAATACTGACACACTCCCCGGGCCACCCCTGTAAATACTGACACACTCCCCGGGTACCCCTCCCCTGTAAATACTGACACACTCCCCGGGCACCCCCTGTAAATACTGACACACTCCCCGGGTACCCCTGTAAATACTGACACACTCCCTGGGAACACCCTGTAAATACTGACACACTCCCCGGGGATCCCCCTGTAAATACTGACACACTCCCCGGGGACCCCCTGTAAATACTGACACACTCCCCGGGGACCCCCTGTAAATACTGACACACTCCCCGGGGACCCCCTGTAAATACTGACACACTCCCCGGGGACACCCTGTAAATACTGACACACTCCCCGGGGACACCCTGTAAATACTGACACACTCCCCGGGGTCACCCTGTAAATACTGACACACTCCCCGGGGACCCCCTGTAAATACTGACACACTCCCCGGGGACTCCCCTGTAAATACTGACACACTCCCCGGGGACACCCCTGTAAATACTGACACACTCCCCGGGGACTCCCCTGTAAATACTGACACACTCCCCGGGGACCCCCTGTAAATACTGACACACTCCCCGGGGACACCCTGTAAATACTGACACACTCCCCGGGGACACCCTGTAAATACTGACACACTCCCCGGGGACCCCCTGAAAATACTGACACACTCCCCGGGGACCCCCTGTAAATACTGACACACTCCCCGGGGACCCCCCTGTAAATACTGACACACTCCCCGGGGACCCCCTGTAAATACTGACACACTCCCCGGGGACCCCTGTAAATACTGACACACTCCCCGGGGACACCCCTGTAAATACTGACACACTCCCCGGGGACCCCCTGTAAATACTGACACACTCCCCGGGGACCCCCTGTAAATACTGACACACTCCCCGGGGACCCCCTGTAAATACTGACACACTCCCCGGGACCCCCTGTAAATACTGACACACTCCCCGGGACCCCCTGTAAATACTGACACACTCCCCGGGACCCCCTGTAAATACTGACACACTCCCCGGGACCCCCTGTAAATACTGACACACTCCCCGGGTCCCCCTGTAAATACTGACACACTCCCCGGGAACCCCCCTGTAAATACTGACACACTCCCCGGGACCCCCTGTAAATACTGACACACTCCCCGGGGACCCCCTGTAAATACTGACACACTCCCCGGGACCCCCTGTAAATACTGACACACTCCCCGGGACCCCCTGTAAATACTGACACACTCCCCGGGGACCCCCTGTAAATACTGACACACTCCCCGTGACCCCCTGTAAATACTGACACACTCCCCGGGGACCCCCTGTAAATACTGACACACTCCCCGTGACCCCCTGTAAATACTGACACACTCCCCGTGAACCCCTGTAAATACTGACACACTCCCCGGGGACACCATGTAAATACTGACACACTCCCCGTGAACCCCTGTAAATACTGACACACTCCCCGGGGACCCCCTGTAAATACTGACACACTCCCCGGGACCCCCTGTAAATACTGACACACTCCCTGGGGACCCCCTGTAAATACTGACACACTCCCCGGGACCCCCTGTAAATACTGACACACTCCCCGGGACCCCCTGTAAATACTGACACACTCCCCGGGGACCCCCTGTAAATACTGACACACTCCCCGGGACCCCCTGTAAATACTGACACACTCCCCGGGACCCCCTGTAAATACTGACACACTCCCCGGGACCCCCTGTAAATACTGACACACTCCCCGGGACCCCCTGTAAATACTGACACACTCCCCGGGACCCCCTGTAAATACTGACACACTCCCCGGGGACCCCCTGTAAATACTGACACACTCCCCGGGACCCCCTGTAAATACTGACACACTCCCCGGGACCCCCTGTAAATACTGACACACTCCCCGGGACCCCCTGTAAATACTGACACACTCCCCGGGACCCCCTGTAAATACTGACACACTCCCCGGGACCCCCTGTAAATACTGACACACTCCCCGGGGACCCCCTGTAAATACTGACACACTCCCCGGGGACCCCCTGTAAATACTGACACACTCCCCGGGACCCCCTGTAAATACTGACACACTCCCCGGGACCCCCTGTAAATACTGACACACTCCCCGGGACCCCCTGTAAATACTGACACACTCCCCGGGGACCCCCTGTAAATACTGACACACTCCCCGGGACCCCCTGTAAATACTGACACACTCCCCGGGGACCCCCTGTAAATACTGACACACTCCCCGGGACCCCCTGTAAATACTGACACACTCCCCGGGACCCCCTGTAAATACTGACACACTCCCCGGGACCCCCTGTAAATACTGACACACTCCCCGGGACCCCCTGTAAATACTGACACACTCCCCGGGACCCCCTGTAAATACTGACACACTCCCCGGGACCCCCTGTAAATACTGACACACTCCCCGGGACCACCTGTAAATACTGACACACTCCCCGGGGACCCCCTGTAAATACTGACACACTCCCCATGGACCCCACTTTAAATACTGACACACTCCCCGGGGAACCCTTGTAAATACTGACACACTCCCCGTAACCACCTGTAAATACTGACATGCTCTTGGAGAACCCCTGTAAATACTGTCACACTCCCCGTCACCCCCTGTAAATACTGACACACTCCCCGGGGACCCCCTTGTAAATACTGACACACTCCCCCGGGAACCCCCTGTAAATACTGACACACTCCCCGGGACCCCCTGTAAATACTGACACACTCCCCGGGACCCCCTGTAAATACTGACACACTCCCCGGGACCCCCTGTAAATACTGACACACTCCCGGGGACCCCCTGTAAATACTGACACACTCCCCGGGGACCCCCTGTAAATACTGACACACTCCCCGGGGACCCCCTGTAAATACTGACACACTCCCCGGGACCCCCTGTAAATACTGACACACTCCCCGGGATCCCTCTGTAAATACTGACACACTCCCCGGGGACCCCTGTAAATACTGACACACTCCCCGGTGACCCCCTGTAAATACTGACACACTCCCCGGGAAACCACTTTAAATACTGTCACGCTCCCCGGGACCCACTGTAAATACTGACACACTCCCCGGGGACCCCCTGTAAATACTGACACACTCCCCGGGGACCCCCTGTAAATACTGACACACTCCCCGGGACCCCCTGTAAATACTGACACACTCCCCAGGGACCCCCTGTAAATACTGACACGATCCCCGGGGAGCCCTTGTAAATTCTTACACACTCCCCGTTGGACCCCTGTAAATACTGACACACACACCGGGACCCCCTGTAAATACTGACACACTCCCCGGGGACCCCCTGTAAATACAGACACGCTCCCCAGGACCCCCTGTAAATACTGACACCCTTCCCGAGGACCGCCTGTAAATACTGACACACTCCCCGGGGACCCCCTGTAAATACTGACACACTCCCCGGGACCCCCTGTAAATACTGACACACTCCCCGGGACCCCCTGTAAATACTGACACACTCCCCGGGGACCCCCTGTAAATACTGACACACTCCCCGGGACCCCCTGTAAATACTGACACACTCCCCGGGACCCCCTGTAAATACTGACACACTCCCCGGGACCCCCTGTAAATACTGACACACTCCCCGGGACCCCCTGTAAATACTGACACATTCCACGGTTCCCCCTGTAAATACTGACACACTCCCGGGGACCCCCTGTAAATACTGACACACTCCCCGGGGACCCCCTGTAAATACTGACACACTCCCCGGGGACCCCCTGTAAATACTGACACACTCCCCAGGGACCCCCTGTAAATACTGACACACTCCCCGGGGACCCCCTGTAAATACTGACACACTCCCCGGGGACCCCCTGTAAATACTGACACACTCCCCGGGACCCCCTGTAAATACTGACACACTCCCCGTGACCCCCTGTAAATACTGACACACTCCCTGGGGACCCCCTGTAAATACTGACACACTCCCCGGGGACACCCCTGTAAATACTGACACACTCCCCGTGACCCACCTGTAAATACTGACACACTCCCCGGGGACACCCCTGTAAATACTGACACACTCCCCGTGACCCACCTGTAAATACTGACACACTCCCCGGGGACCCCTGTAAATACTGACACACTCCCCGCGGACCCCCTGTAAATTCTGACTCACTCCCTGGGAACCCCTGTAAATACTAACACACTCCCCGGGACGCCCTGTAAATACTGACACACTCCCCGGGGAACCCCCCCTGTAAATACTGACACACTCCCCGGGGACCCCCTGTAAATACTGACACAGTCCCCGGGGACCCCCTGTAAATACTGACACACTCCCCGGGGACCCCCTGTAAATACTGACACACTCCCCGGGACCCCCTGTAAATACTGACACACTCCCCGGGGACCCCCTGTAAATACTGACACACTCCCCGGGGACCCCCTGTAAATACTGACACACTCCCCGGGACCCCCTGTAAATACTGACACACTCCCCGGGACCCCCTGTAAATACTGACACACTCCCCGGGGACCCCCTGTAAATACTGACACACTCCCCGGGACCCCCTGTAAATACTGACACACTCCCCGGGACCCCCTGTAAATACTGACACACTCCCCGGGACCCCCTGTAAATACTGACACACTCCCCGGGACCCCCTGTAAATACTGACACACTCCCCGGGACCCCCTGTAAATACTGACACACTCCCCGGGACCCCCTGTAAATACTGACACACTCCCCGGGGACCCCCTGTAAATACTGACACACTCCCGGGGACCCCCTGTAAATACTGACACACTCCCCGGGACCCCCTGTAAATACTGACACACTCCCCGGGGACCCCCTGTAAATACTGACACACTCCCCGGGGACCCCCTGTAAATACTGACACACTCCCCGGGGACCCCCTGTAAATACTGACACACTCCCCGGGGACCCCCTGTAAATACTGACACACTCCCCGGGACCCCCTGTAAATACTGACACACTCCCCGGGGACCCCCTGTAAATACTGACACACTCCCCGGGACCCCCTGTAAATACTGACACACTCCCCGGGACCCCCTGTAAATACTGACACACTCCCCGGGACCCCCTGTAAATACTGACACACTCCCCGGGACCCCCTGTAAATACTGACACACTCCCCGGGGACCCCCTGTAAATACTGACACACTCCCCGGGACCCCCTGTAAATACTGACACACTCCCCGGGACCCCCTGTAAATACTGACACACTCCCCGGGACCCCCTGTAAATACTGACACACTCCCCGGGACCCCCTGTAAATACTGACACACTCCCCGGGACCCCCTGTAAATACTGACACACTCCCCGGGACCCCCTGTAAATACTGACACACTCCCCGGGACCCCCTGTAAATACTGACACACTCCCCGGGACCCCCTGTAAATACTGACACACTCCCCGGGGACCCCCTGTAAATACTGACACACTCCCGGGGACCCCCTGTAAATACTGACACACTCCCCGGGACCCCCTGTAAATACTGACACACTCCCCGGGGACCCCCTGTAAATACTGACACACTCCCCGGGGACCCCCTGTAAATACTGACACACTCCCCGGGACCCCCTGTAAATACTGACACACTCCCCGGGGACCCCCTGTAAATACTGACACACTCCCCGGGACCCCCTGTAAATACTGACACACTCCCCGGGGACCCCCTGTAAATACTGACACACTCCCCGGGACCCCCTGTAAATACTGACACACTCCCCGGGGACCCCCTGTAAATACTGACACACTCCCCGGGACCCCCTGTAAATACTGACACACTCCCCGGGACCCCCTGTAAATACTGACACACTCCCCGGGACCCCCTGTAAATACTGACACACTCCCCGGGGACCCCCTGTAAATACTGACACACTCCCCGGGACCCCCTGTAAATACTGACACACTCCCCGGGACCCCCTGTAAATACTGACACACTCCCCGGGGACCCCCTGTAAATACTGACACACTCCCCGGGACCCCCTGTAAATACTGACACACTCCCCGGGGACCCCCTGTAAATACTGACACACTCCCCGGGGACCCCCTGTAAATACTGACACACTCCCCGGGGACCCCCTGTAAATACTGACACACTCCCCGTGGACCCCCTGTAAATACTGACACACTCCCCGAGGACCCCCTGTAAATACTGACACACTCCCCGGGGACCCCTTGTAAATACTGACATGCTCCCCAGGACCCCCTGTAAATACTGACACACTCCCCGGGGACCCCTGTAAATACTGACGCAAGCCCGGGGACCCCCTGTAAATACTGACACATTGTCCGAGGACCCCCTGTAAATACTGACACACTCCCCGGGGACCCCCTGTAAATACTGACACACTCCCCGGGGACCCCCTGTAAATACTGACACACTCCCCGGGGACCCCCTGTAAATACTGACACACTCCCCGGGGACCCCCTGTAAATACTGACACACTCCCCGGGGACCCCCTGTAAATACTGACACACTCCCCGGGGACCCCCTGTAAATACTGACACACTCCCCGGGGACCCCCTGTAAATACTGACACACTCCCCGGGGACCCCCTGTAAATACTGACACACTCCCCGGGACCCCCTGTAAATACTGACACACTCCCCGGGACCCCCTGTAAATACTGACACACTCCCCGGGGACCCCCTGTAAATACTGACACACTCCCCGGGGACCCCCTGTAAATACTGACACACTCCCCGGGACCCCCTGTAAATACTGACACACTCCCCGGGACCCCCTGTAAATACTGACACACTCCCCGGGACCCCCTGTAAATACTGACACACTCCCCGGGACCCCCTGTAAATACTGACACACTCCCCGGGACCCCCTGTAAATACTGACACACTCCCCGGGGACCCCCTGTAAATACTGACACACTCCCCGGGACCCCCTGTAAATACTGACACACTCCCCGGGACCCCCTGTAAATACTGACACACTCCCCGGGACCCCCTGTAAATACTGACACACTCCCCGGGACCCCCTGTAAATACTGACACACTCCCCGGGACCCCCTGTAAATACTGACACACTCCCCGGGACCCCCTGTAAATACTGACACACTCCCCGGGGACCCCCTGTAAATACTGACACACTCCCCGGGACCCCCTGTAAATACTGACACACTCCCCGGGACCCCCTGTAAATACTGACACACTCCCGGGGACCCCCTGTAAATACTGACACACTCCCCGGGACCCCCTGTAAATACTGACACACTCCCCGGGGACCCCCTGTAAATACTGACACACTCCCCGGGGACCCCCTGTAAATACTGACACACTCCCCGGGGACCCCCTGTAAATACTGACACACTCCCCGGGACCCCCTGTAAATACTGACACACTCCCCGGGACCCCCTGTAAATACTGACACACTCCCCGGGACCCCCTGTAAATACTGACACACTCCCCGGGGACCCCCTGTAAATACTGACACACTCCCCGGGACCCCCTGTAAATACTGACACACTCCCCGGGGACCCCCTGTAAATACTGACACACTCCCCGGGACCCCCTGTAAATACTGACACACTCCCCGGGGACCCCCTGTAAATACTGACACACTCCCCGGGACCCCCTGTAAATACTGACACACTCCCCGGGACCCCCTGTAAATACTGACACACTCCCCGGGGACCCCCTGTAAATACTGACACACTCCCCGGGACCCCCTGTAAATACTGACACACTCCCCGGGACCCCCTGTAAATACTGACACACTCCCGGGGACCCCCTGTAAATACTGACACACTCCCCGGGACCCCCTGTAAATACTGACACACTCCCCGGGACCCCCTGTAAATACTGACACACTCCCCGGGACCCCCTGTAAATACTGACACACTCCCCGGGACCCCCTGTAAATACTGACACACTCCCCGGGGACCCCCTGTAAATACTGACACACTCCCCGGGACCCCCTGTAAATACTGACACACTCCCCGGGACCCCCTGTAAATACTGACACACTCCCCGGGGACCCCCTGTAAATACTGACACACTCCCCGGGGACCCCCTGTAAATACTGACACACTCCCCGGGACCCCCTGTAAATACTGACACACTCCCCGGGACCCCCTGTAAATACTGACACACTCCCCGGGACCCCCTGTAAATACTGACACACTCCCCGGGGACCCCCTGTAAATACTGACACACTCCCCGGGACCCCCTGTAAATACTGACACACTCCCCGGGACCCCCTGTAAATACTGACACACTCCCCGGGACCCCCTGTAAATACTGACACACTCCCCGGGACCCCCTGTAAATACTGACACACTCCCCGGGGACCCCCTGTAAATACTGACACATACCCGGGGACCCCCTGTAAATACTGACACACTCCCCGGGGACCCCCTGTAAATACTGACACACTCCCCGGGGACCCCCTGTAAATACTGACACACTCCCCAGGGACCCCCTGTAAATACTGACACACTCCCCGGGGACCCCCTGTAAATACTGACACAAGCACGGGGACCCCCTGTAAATACTGACACACTCCCCGGGTCCCCCTGTAAATACTGACACACTCCCCCGGGACCCCCCTGTAAATACTGACACACTCCCCGGGACCCCCTGTAAATACTGACACACTCCCCGGGGACCCCCTGTAAATACTGACACACTCCCCGGGACCCCCTGTAAATACTGACACACTCCCCGGGGACCCCCTGTAAATACTGACACACTCCCCGGGACCCCCTGTAAATACTGACACACTCCCCGGGACCCCCTGTAAATACTGACACACTCCCCGGGACCCCCTGTAAATACTGACACACTCCCCGGGGACCCCCTGTAAATACTGACACACTCCCCGGGGACCCCCTGTAAATACTGACACACTCCCCGGGACCCCCTGTAAATACTGACACACTCCCCGGGACCCCCTGTAAATACTGACACACTCCCCGGGACCCCCTGTAAATACTGACACACTCCCCGGGGACCCCCTGTAAATACTGACACACTCCCCGGGGACCCCCTGTAAATACTGACACACTCCCCGGGGACCCCCTGTAAATACTGACACACTCCCCGGGACCCCCTGTAAATACTGACACACTCCCCGGGGACCCCCTGTAAATACTGACACACTCCCCGGGGACCCCCTGTAAATACTGACACACTCCCCGGGGACCCCCTGTAAATACTGACACACTCCCCGGGACCCCCTGTAAATACTGACACACTCCCCGGGGACCCCCTGTAAATACTGACACACTCCCCGGTGACCCCCTGTAAATACTGACACACTCCCCGGGGACCCCCTGTAAATACTGACACACTCCCCGGGACCCCCTGTAAATACTGACACACTCCCCGGGACCCCCTGTAAATACTGACACACTCCCCGGGACCCCCTGTAAATACTGACACACTCCCCGGGACCCCCTGTAAATACTGACAAACTCCCCGGGGACCCCCTGTAAATACTGACACGCTCCCCAGGACCCCCTGTAAATACTGACACACTCCCCGGGGACCGCATGTAAATACTGACACAAGCCCGGGGACCCCCTTTAAATATTGACACACTCCCCGAGGACCCCCTGTAAATACTGAGACACACCCCGGTGACCCCCTGTAAATACTGACACACTCCCCGGGGACCCCCTGTAAATACTGACACACTCCCCGGGGACCCCCTGTAAATACTGACACACTCCCCGGGGACCCCCTGTAAATACTGACACACTCCCCGGGACCCCCTGTAAATACTGACACACTCCCCGGGACCCCCTGTAAATACTGACACACTCCCCGGGACCCCCTGTAAATACTGACACACTCCCCGGGGACCCCCTGTAAATACTGACACACTCCCCGGGACCCCCTGTAAATACTGACACACTCCCCGGGACCCCCTGTAAATACTGACACACTCCCCGGGACCCCCTGTAAATACTGACACACTCCCCGGGACCCCCTGTAAATACTGACACACTCCCCGGGGACCCCCTGTAAATACTGACACACTCCCCGGGACCCCCTGTAAATACTGACACACTCCCCGGGACCCCCTGTAAATACTGACACACTCCCCGGGGACCCCCTGTAAATACTGACACACTCCCCGGGGACCCCCTGTAAATACTGACACACTCCCCGGGGACCCCCTGTAAATACTGACACACTCCCCGGGACCCCCTGTAAATACTGACACACTCCCCGGGACCCCCTGTAAATACTGACACACTCCCCGGGACCCCCTGTAAATACTGACACACTCCCCGGGACCCCCTGTAAATACTGACACACTCCCCGGGGACCCCCTGTAAATACTGACACACTCCCCGGGACCCCCTGTAAATACTGACACACTCCCCGGGACCCCCTGTAAATACTGACACACTCCCCGGGACCCCCTGTAAATACTGACACACTCCCCGGGACCCCTGTAAATACTGACACACTCCCCGGGACCCCCTGTAAATACTGACACACTCCCCGGGACCCCCTGTAAATACTGACACACTCCCCGGGGACCCCCTGTAAATACTGACACACTCCCCGGGACCCCCTGTAAATACTGACACACTCCCCGGGGACCCCCTGTAAATACTGACACACTCCCCGGGACCCCCTGTAAATACTGACACACTCCCCGGGACCCCCTGTAAATACTGACACACTCCCCGGGACCCCCTGTAAATACTGACACACTCCCCGGGACCCCCTGTAAATACTGACACACTCCCCGGGACCCCCTGTAAATACTGACACACTCCCCGGGGACCCCCTGTAAATACTGACACACTCCCCGGGACCCCCTGTAAATACTGACACACTCCCCGGGACCCCCTGTAAATACTGACACACTCCCCGGGACCCCCTGTAAATACTGACACACTCCCCGGGACCCCCTGTAAATACTGACACACTCCCCGGGACCCCCTGTAAATACTGACACACTCCCCGGGACCCCCTGTAAATACTGACACACTCCCCGGGACCCCCTGTAAATACTGACACACTCCCCGGGACCCCCTGTAAATACTGACACACTCCCCGGGACCCCCTGTAAATACTGACACACTCCCCGGGACCCCCTGTAAATACTGACACACTCCCCGGGACCCCCTGTAAATACTGACACACTCCCCGGGGACCCCCTGTAAATACTGACACACTCCCCGGGACCCCCTGTAAATACTGACACACTCCCGGGGACCCCCTGTAAATACTGAGACACTCCCCGGGGACCACCCTGTAAATACTGACACACTCCCCGGGAGACCCTGTAAATACTGACACACTCCCCGGGACCCCCTGTAAATACTGACACACTCCCCGGGGACCCCCTGTAAATACAGACACGCTCCCCAGGACCCCCTGTAAATACTGACACACTCCCCAAAGAAGCCCTGTAAATACAGACACACTACCGGGGAACCGCTGGAAATACTGACACACTCCCCGGGGACCCCCTGTAAATACTGACACACTCCGCAGGACCCCCTGTAAGTACTGACACACTCCCCAGGACCCCCTGTAAATACTGACACACTCCCCGTGGACCCCCTGTAAATACTGACACACTCCCCGGGGACAACCCGTAAATACTGACACACTCCCCGGGGACCCCCTGTAAATACTGACACACTCCCCGGGGACCCCCTGTAAATACTGACACACTCCCCGGGACCCCCTGTAAATACTGACACACTCCCCGGGACCCCCTGTAAATACTGACACACTCCCCGGGACCCCCTGTAACTACTGACACACTCCCCGGCAACCCCTGTAAATACTGACACACTCCCCGGGGACCCCCTGTAAATACTGACACACTCCCCGGGGACCCCCTGTAAATACTGACACACTCCCCGGGACCCCCTGTAAATACTGACACACTCCCCGGGACCCCCTGTAAATACTGACACACTCCCCGGGACCCCCTGTAAATACTGACACACTCCCCGGGACCCCCTGTAAATACTGACACACTCCCCGGGACCCCCTGTAAATACTGACACACTCCCCAGGACCCCCTGTAAATACTGACACACTCCCCGGGGACCCCCTGTAAATACTGACACACTCCCCGGGGACCCCCTGTAAATACTGACACACTCCCCGGGGACCCCCTGTAAATACTGACACACTCCCCGGGGACCCCCTGTAAATACTGACACACTCCCCGGGGACCCCCTGTAAATACTGACACACTCCCCGGGGACCCCCTGTAAATACTGACACACTCCCCGGTACCCCCTGTAAATACTGACACACTCCCCGGGACCCCCTGTAAATACTGACACACTCCCCGGGACCCCCTGTAAATACTGACACACTCCCCGGGGACCCCTGTAAATACTGACACACTCCCCGGGACCCCCTGTAAATACTGACACACTCCCCGGGGACCCCCTGTAAATACTGACACACTCCCCGGGACCCCCTGTAAATACTGACACACTCCCCGGGACCCCCTGTAAATACTGACACACTCCCCGGGGACCCCCTGTAAATACTGACACACTCCCCAGGGACCCCCTGTAAATACTGACACACTCCCCGGGGTCACCCCTGTAAATACTGACACACTCCCTTGAGACCCCCCTGTAAATACTGACACACTCCCAAGGGACCCCCTGTAAATACTCAGACATACCCGGGTAGCCCCTGTAAATACTGACACACTCCCCGGTACCCCCCTGTTAATACTGACACACTCCCCCGGGACCCCATGTTAATACTGACACACTCCCCGGGGACCCCCTGTAAATACTGACACACTCCCCGGGGACCCCCTGTAAATACTGACACACTCCCAGGGGACCCCCTGTAAATACTGACACACTCCCCAGGGACCCCCTGTAAATACTGACACACTCCCCGGGACCCCCTGTAAATACTGACACACTCCCCGGGGACCCCCTGTAAATACTGACACACTCCCCGGGACCCCCTGTAAATACTGACACACTCCCCGGGGACCCCCTGTAAATACTGACACACTCCCCGGGGACCCCCTGTAAATACTGACACACTCCCCGGGGACCCCCTGTAAATACTGACACACTCCCCGGGGACCCCCTGTAAAAACTGACACACTCCCCGGGGACACTCTGTAAATACTGACACATTCCCTGTGACCTCCTTTAATACTGACACAGTCCCCGGAGATCTTCTGTAAATACTGACACACTCCCAGGGGACACCCCTGTAAATACTGACACACTCCCCGGGACCCCCTGTAAATACTGACACACTCCCCGGGACCCCCTGTAAATACTGACACACTCCCCGGGACCCCCTGTAAATACTGACACACTCCCCGGGACCCCCTGTAAATACTGACACACTCCCCGGGGACCCCCTGTAAATACTGACACACTCCCCGGGACCCCCTGTAAATACTGACACACTCCCCGGGACCCCCTGTAAATACTGACACACTCCCCGGGACCCCCTGTAAATACTGACACACTCCCCAGGGACCCCCTGAAAATACTCACACACACCCGGGGACCCCCTGTAAATACTGACACACTCCCCGGGACCCCCTGTAAATACTGACACACTCCCCGGGACCCCCTGTAAATACTGACACACTCCCCGGGACCCCCTGTAAATACTGACACACTCCCCGGGACCCCCTGTAAATACTGACACACTCCCCGGGACCCCCTGTAAATACTGACACACTCCCCGGGACCCCCTGTAAATACTGACACACTCCCCGGGACCCCCTGTAAATACTGACACACTCCCCGGGACCCCCTGTAAATACTGACACACTCCCCGGGGTCACCCCTGTAAATACTGACACACTCCCCAGGGACCCCCTGAAAATACTGACACACTCCCGGGGACCCCCTGTAAATACTGACACACTCCCCGGGGACCCCCTGTAAATACTGACACACTCCCCGGGGACCCCCTGTAAATACTGACACACTCCCCGGGACCCCCTGTAAATACTGACACACTCCCCGGGACCCCCTGTAAATACTGACACACTCCCCGGGACCCCCTGTAAATACTGACACACTCCCCGGGGACCCCCTGTAAATACTGACACACTCCCCGGGGACCCCCTGTAAATACTGACACACTCCCCGGGGACCCCCTGTAAATACTGACACACTCCCCGGGGACCCCCTGTAAATACTGACACACTCCCCGGGACCCCCTGTAAATACTGACACACTCCCCGGGGACCCCCTGTAAATACTGACACACTCCCCGGGACCCCCTGTAAATACTGACACACTCCCCGGGACCCCCTGTAAATACTGACACACTCCCCGGGGACCCCCTGTAAATACTGACACACTCCCCGGGGACCCCCTGTAAATACTGACACACTCCCCGGGACCCCCTGTAAATACTGACACACTCCCCGGGACCCCCTGTAAATACTGACACACTCCCCGGGACCCCCTGTAAATACTGACACACTCCCCGGGACCCCCTGTAAATACTGACACACTCCCCGGGGACCCCCTGTAAATACTGACACACTCCCCGGGGACCCCCTGTAAATACTGACACACTCCCCGGGACCCCCTGTAAATACTGACACACTCCCCGGGACCCCCTGTAAATACTGACACACTCCCCGGGGACCCCCTGTAAATACTGACACACTCCCCGGGACCCCCTGTAAATACTGACACACTCCCCGGGGACCCCCTGTAAATACTGACACACTCCCCGGGACCCCCTGTAAATACTGACACACTCCCCGGGACCCCCTGTAAATACTGACACACTCCCCGGGGACCCCCTGTAAATACTGACACACTCCCCGGGACCCCCTGTAAATACTGACACACTCCCCGGGACCCCCTGTAAATACTGACACACTCCCCGGGACCCCCTGTAAATACTGACACACTCCCCGGGGACCCCCTGTAAATACTGACACACTCCCCGGGACCCCCTGTAAATACTGACACACTCCCCGGGACCCCCTGTAAATACTGACACACTCCCCGGGACCCCCTGTAAATACTGACACACTCCCCGGGACCCCCTGTAAATACTGACACACTCCCCGGGACCCCCTGTAAATACTGACACACTCCCCGGGACCCCCTGTAAATACTGACACACTCCCCGGGACCCCCTGTAAATACTGACACACTCCCCGGGACCCCCTGTAAATACTGACACACTCCCCGGGGACCCCCTGTAAATACTGACACACTCCCCGGGACCCCCTGTAAATACTGACACACTCCCCGGGACCCCCTGTAAATACTGACACACTCCCCGGGACCCCCTGTAAATACTGACACACTCCCCGGGGACCCCCTGTAAATACTGACACACTCCCCGGGGACCCCCTGTAAATACTGACACACTCCCCGGGACCCCCTGTAAATACTGACACACTCCCCGGGACCCCCTGTAAATACTGACACACTCCCCGGGACCCCCTGTAAATACTGACACACTCCCCGGGGACCCCCTGTAAATACTGACACACTCCCCGGGACCCCCTGTAAATACTGACACACTCCCCGGGACCCCCTGTAAATACTGACACACTCCCCGGGACCCCCTGTAAATACTGACACACTCCCCGGGGACCCCCTGTAAATACTGACACACTCCCCGGGACCCCCACACACACCCCGGGACCCCCTGCAAATACTGACACACTCCCCGGGGAACCCCTGTAAATACTGACACACTCCCCTGGCCCCCACTGTAAATACTGACACACTCCACGGAAATCCCCCCTGTAAATACTGACACACTCCCCGGGGACCCCCTGTAAATACTGACACACTCCCCGGGACCCCCTGTAAATACTGACACACTCCCCGGGGACCCCCTGTAAATACTGACACACTCCCCGGGACCCCCTGTAAATACTGACACACTCCCCGGGGACCCCCTGTAAATACTGACACACTCCCCGGGGACCCCCTGTAAATACTGACACACTCCCCGGGACCCCCTGTAAATACTGACACACTCCCAGGGACCCCCTGTAAATACTGACACACTCCCCGGGGAACCCCTGTAAATACTGACACACTCCCCGGAAATCCCCCCTGTAAATACTGACACACTCCCCGGGGACCCCCTGTAAATACTGACACACTCCCCGGAAACACCCCTGTAAATACTAACACACTCCCCGGAAATCCCCCCTGTAAATAGTGACACACTCCCGGGGACCCCCTGCAAATACTGACACACTCCCCGGGGACCCCATGTAAATACTGACACACTCCCCGGGCACACCCTGTAAATACTGACACACTCCCCGGGGACCCCCCGGTAAATACTGACACACTCCCCGGGGACCCCCTGTAAATACTGTCACACTCCCCAGGACCCCCTGTAAATACTGACACACTCCCCGGGACCCCCTGTAAATACTGACACACTCCCCGGGGACCCCCTGTAAATACTGACACACTCCCCGGGGACCCCCTGTAAATACTGACACACTCCCCGGGGACCCCCTGTAAATACTGACACACTCCCCGGGGACCCCCTGTAAATACTGACACACTCCCCGGGGACCCCCTGTAAATACTGACACACTCCCCGGGGACCCCCTGTAAATACTGACACACTCCCCGGGACCCCCTGTAAATACTGACACACTCCCCGGGACCCCCTGTAAATACTGATACTCTCCCCGGGGACTCACTGTAAATACTGACACACTCCCCAGGACCCCCTGTAAATACTGCCAACTCCCTGGGAACCCCCTGTAAATACTGACACACTCCCCTGGGTCCGCCTGTAAATACTGACACACACCCCGGGGACCCCCTGTAAATACTGACACACTCCCCGGGACCCCCTGTAAATACTGACACACTCCCCGGGACCCCCTGTAAATACTGACACACTCCCCGGGACCCCCTGTAAATACTGACACACTCCCCGGGACCCCCTGTAAATACTGACACACTCCCCGGGGACCCCCTGTAAATACTGACACACTCCCCGGGACCCCCTGTAAATACTGACACACTCCCCGGGACCCCCTGTAAATACTGACACACTCCCCGGGACCCCCTGTAAATACTGACACACTCCCGGGGACCCCCTGTAAATACTGACACACTCCCCGGGACCCCCTGTAAATACTGACACACTCCCCGGGACCCCCTGTAAATACTGACACACTCCCCGGGACCCCCTGTAAATACTGACACACTCCCCGGGGACCCCCTGTAAATACTGACACACTCCCCGGGACCCCCTGTAAATACTGACACACTCCCCGGGACCCCCTGTAAATACTGACACACTCCCCGGGACCCCCTGTAAATACTGACACACTCCCCGGGACCCCCTGTAAATACTGACACACTCCCCGGGACCCCCTGTAAATACTGACACACTCCCCGGGACCCCCTGTAAATACTGACACACTCCCCGGGACCCCCTGTAAATACTGACACACTCCCCGGGGACCCCCTGTAAATACTGACACACTCCCCGGGACCCCCTGTAAATACTGACACACTCCCCGGGGACCCCCTGTAAATACTGACACACTCCCCGGGACCCCCTGTAAATACTGACACACTCCCCGGGACCCCCTGTAAATACTGACACACTCCCCGGGACCCCCTGTAAATACTGACACACTCCCCGGGACCCCCTGTAAATACTGACACACTCCCCGGGACCCCCTGTAAATACTGACACACTCCCGGGGACCCCCTGTAAATACTGACACACTCCCCGGGGACCCCCTGTAAATACTGACACACTCCCCGGGACCCCCTGTAAATACTGACACACTCCCCGGGGACCCCCTGTAAATACTGACACACTCCCCGGGACCCCCTGTAAATACTGACACACTCCCCGGGACCCCCTGTAAATACTGACACACTCCCCGGGACCCCCTGTAAATACTGACACACTCCCCGGGACCCCCTGTAAATACTGACACACTCCCCGGGACCCCCTGTAAATACTGACACACTCCCCGGGGACCCCCTGTAAATACTGACACACTCCCCGGGGACCCCCTGTAAATACTGACACACTCCCCGGGGACCCCCTGTAAATACTGACACACTCCCCGGGACCCCCTGTAAATACTGACACACTCCCCGGGACCCCCTGTAAATACTGACACACTCCCCGGGGACCCCCTGTAAATACTGACACACTCCCCGGGACCCCCTGTAAATACTGACACACTCCCCGGGGACCCCCTGTAAATACTGACACACTCCCCGGGGACCCCCTGTAAATACTGACACACTCCCCGGGACCCCCTGTAAATACTGACACACTCCCCGGGGACCCCCTGTAAATACTGACACACTCCCCGGGACCCCCTGTAAATACTGACACACTCCCCGGGGACCCCCTGTAAATACTGACACACTCCCCGGGGACCCCCTGTAAATACTGACACACTCCCCGGGACCCCCTGTAAATACTGACACACTCCCCGGGACCCCCTGTAAATACTGACACACTCCCCGGGACCCCCTGTAAATACTGACACACTCCCCGGGACCCCCTGTAAATACTGACACACTCCCCGGGACCCCCTGTAAATACTGACACACTCCCCGGGGACCCCCTGTAAATACTGACACACTCCCCGGGACCCCCTGTAAATACTGACACACTCCCCGGGGACCCCCTGTAAATACTGACACACTCCCCGGGACCCCCTGTAAATACTGACACACTCCCCGGGACCCCCTGTAAATACTGACACACTCCCCGGGACCCCCTGTAAATACTGACACACTCCCCGGGGACCCCCTGTAAATACTGACACACTCCCCGGGACCCCCTGTAAATACTGACACACTCCCCGGGGACCCCCTGTAAATACTGACACACTCCCCAGGGACCTCCTGTAAATACTGACACACTCCCGGGGACCCCCTGTAAATACTGACACACTCCCCGGGGACCCCCTGTAAATACTGACACACACCCCGGGGACCCCCTTTAAATACTGACACACTCCACGGGGACCCCCTGTAAATACTGACACACTCCCCGAGGACCCCCTGTAAATACTGACACACTCCCCGGGACCCCTGTAAATGCTGACACAAGCACGGGGACCACCTGTAAATACTGACCCACTTCCCGTGGACCCCCTGTAAATACTGACACACTCCCCGGGGACCCCCTGTAAATACTGACACACTCCCCGGGGACCCCCTGTAAATACTGACACACTCCCCGGGGACCCCCTGTAAATACTGACACACTCCCCGGGGACCCCCTGTAAATACTGACACACTCCCCGGGACCCCCTGTAAATACTGACACACTCCCCGGGGACCCCCTGTAAATACTGACACACTCCCCGGGACCCCCTGTAAATACTGACACACTCCCCGGGACCCCCTGTAAATACTGACACACTCCCCGGGACCCCCTGTAAATACTGACACACTCCCCGGGACCCCCTGTAAATACTGACACACTCCCCGGGACCCCCTGTAAATACTGACACACTCCCCGGGACCCCCTGTAAATACTGACACACTCCCCGGGGACCCCCTGTAAATACTGACACACTCCCCGGGGACCCCCTGTAAATACTGACACACTCCCCGGGGACCCCCCTGTAAATACTGACACACTCCCCGGGGACCCCCTGTAAATACTGACACACTCCCCGGGACCCCCTGTAAATACTGACACACTCCCCGGGGACCCCCTGTAAATACTGACACACTCCCCGGGACCCCCTGTAAATACTGACACACTCCCCGGGACCCCCTGTAAATACTGACACACTCCCCGGGACCCCCTGTAAATACTGACACACTCCCCGGGACCCCCTGTAAATACTGACACACTCCCCGGGACCCCCTGTAAATACTGACACACTCCCCGGGACCCCCTGTAAATACTGACACACTCCCCGGGACCCCCTGTAAATACTGACACACTCCCCGGGGACCCCCTGTAAATACTGACACACTCCCCGGGACCCCCTATAAATACTGACACACTCCCCGGGGACCCCCTGTAAATACTGACACACTCCCCGGGGACCCCCTGTAAATACTGACACACTCCCCGGGGACTCACTGTAAATACTGACACACTCCCCGGGACCCCCTGTAAATACTGACACACTCCCCGGGGACCAGCTGTAAATACTGACACACTCCCCGGGGACCCCCTGTAAATACTGACACACTCCCCGGGACCCCCTGTAAATACTGACACACTCCCCGGGACCCCCTGTAAATACTGACACACTCCCCGGGGACCCCCTGTAAATACTGACACACTCCCCGGGACCCCCTGTAAATACTGACACACTCCCCGGGACCCCCTGTAAATACTGACACACTCCCCGGGACCCCCTGTAAATACTGACACACTCCCGGGGACCCCCTGTAAATACTGACACACTCCCCGGGACCCCCTGTAAATACTGACACACTCCCGGGGACCCCCTGTAAATACTGACACACTCCCCGGGACCCCCTGTAAATACTGACACACTCCCCGGGACCCCCTGTAAATACTGACACACTCCCCGGGACCCCCTGTAAATACTGACACAATCCCCAGGGATCCCCCTGTAAATACTGACACACTCCCCGGGGAGCCGCAGTAAATACTGACACACTCCCCGGGGACCCCATGTAAATACTGACACACTCCCCGGGGACCCCCTGTAAATACTGACACACACTCCGGGGACCCCCTGTAAATACTGACACAATCCCCGGGGATCGCCTTGTAAATACTGACACACTCCCCGGGGACCCCCTGTAAATACTGACACACTCCCCGGGGACCCCCTGTAAATACTGACACACTCCCCGGGACCCCCTGTAAATACTGACACACTCCCCGGGGACCCCCTGTAAATACTGACACACTCCCCGGGACCCCCTGTAAATACTGACACACTCCCCGGGACCCCCTGTAAATACTGACACACTCCCCGGGACCCCCTGTAAATACTGACACACTCCCCGGGGACCCCCTGTATATAGTGACACACTCCCCGGGACCCCCTGTAAATACTGACACACTCCCCGGGGACCCCCTGTAAATACTGACACACTCCCCGGGGACCCCCTGTAAATACTGACACACTCCCCGGGACCCCCTGTAAATACTGACACACTCCCCGGGGACCCCCTGTAAATACTGACACACTCCCCGGGACCCCCTGTAAATACTGACACACTCCCCGGGACCCCCTGTAAATACTGACACACTCCCCGGGACCCCCTGTAAATACTGACACACTCCCCGGGGACCCCCTGTAAATACTGACACACTCCCCGGGGACCCCCTGTAAATACTGACACACTCCCCGGGGACCCCCTGTAAATACTGACACACTCCCGGGGACCCCCTGTAAATACTGACACACTCCCCGGGACCCCCTGTAAATACTGACACACTCCCCGGGACCCCCTGTAAATACTGACACACTCCCCGGGACCCCCTGTAAATACTGACACACTCCCCGGGACCCCCTGTAAATACTGACACACTCCCCGGGACCCCCTGTAAATACTGACACACTCCCCGGGACCCCCTGTAAATACTGACACACTCCCCGGGACCCCCTGTAAATACTGACACACTCCCCGGGACCCCCTGTAAATACTGACACACTCCCCGGGACCCCCTGTAAATACTGACACACTCCCCGGGGACCCCCTGTAAATACTGACACACTCCCCGGGACCCCCTGTAAATACTGACACACTCCCCGGGACCCCCTGTAAATACTGACACACTCCCCGGGGACCCCCTGTAAATACTGACACACTCCCCGGGACCCCCTGTAAATACTGACACACTCCCCGGGGACCCCCTGTAAATACTGACACACTCCCCGGGACCCCCTGTAAATACTGACACACTCCCCGGGGACCCCCTGTAAATACTGACACACTCCCCGGGACCCCCTGTAAATACTGACACACTCCCCGGGACCCCCTGTAAATACTGACACACTCCCCGGGACCCCCTGTAAATACTGACACACTCCCCGGGGACCCCCTGTAAATACTGACACACTCCCCGGGGACCCCCTGTAAATACTGACACACTCCCGGGGACCCCCTGTAAATACTGACACACTCCCCGGGACCCCCTGTAAATACTGACACACTCCCCGGGACCCCCTGTAAATACTGACACACTCCCCGGGGACCCCCTGTAAATACTGACACACTCCCCGGGGACCCCCTGTAAATACTGACACACTCCCCGGGACCCCCTGTAAATACTGACACACTCCCCGGGACCCCCTGTAAATACTGACACACTCCCCGGGACCCCCTGTAAATACTGACACACTCCCCGGGACCCCCTGTAAATACTGACACACTCCCCGGGACCCCCTGTAAATACTGACACACTCCCCGGGGACCCCCTGTAAATACTGACACACTCCCCGGGGACCCCCTGTAAATACTGACACACTCCCCGGGGACCCCCTGTAAATACTGACACACTCCCCGGGACCCCCTGTAAATACTGACACACTCCCCGGGACCCGCTGTAAATAATGACACGCTCCCCAGGACCCCCTGTAAATACTGACACACTCCCCGGGACCCCCTGTAAATACTGACACACTCCCCGGGACCCCCTGTAAATACTGACACACTCCCCGGGACCCCCTGTAAATACTGACACACTCCCCGGGGACCCCCTGTAAATACTGACACACTCCCCGGGGACCCCCTGTAAATACTGACACACTCCCCGGGACCCCCTGTAAATACTGACACACTCCCCGGGGACCCCCTGTAAATACTGACACACTCCCCGGGACACCCTGTAAATACTGACACACTCCCCGGGACCCCCTGTAAATACTGACACACTCCCCGGGGACCCCCTGTAAATACTGACACACTCCCCGGGGACCCCCTGTAAATACTGACACACTCCCCAGGACCCCCTGTAAATACTGACACACTCCCCGGGGACCCCCTGTAAATACTGACACAAGCACGGGGACCCCCTGTAAATACTGACACACTCCCCGGGGACCCCCTGTAAATACTGACACACTCCCCCGGGACCCCCTGTAAATACTGACACACTCCCCGAGAGACCCTGTAAATACTGACACACTCCCCGGGGACCCCCTGTAAATACTGACACACTCCCCGGGGACCCCCTGTAAATACTGACACACTCCCCGGGGACCCCCTGTAAATACTGACACACTCCCCGGGGACCCCCTGTAAATACTGACACACTCCCCGGGGACCCCCTGTAAATACTGACACACTCCCCGGGACCCCCTGTAAATACTGACACACTCCCCGGGACCCCCTGTAAATACTGACACACTCCCCGGGACCCCCTGTAAATACTGACACACTCCCCGGGGACCCCCTGTAAATACTGACACACTCCCCGGGACCCCCTGTAAATACTGACACACTCCCCAGGACCCCCTGTAAATACTGACACACTCCCCGGGACCCCCTGTAAATACTGACACACTCCCCGGGACCCCCTGTAAATACTGACACACTCCCCGGGGACCCCCTGTAAATACTGACACACTCCCCGGGGACCCCCTGTAAATACTGACACACTCCCCGGGGACCCCCTGTAAATACTGACACACTCCCCGGGACCCCCTGTAAATACTGACACACTCCCCGGGACCCCCTGTAAATACTGACACACTCCCCGGGACCCCCTGTAAATACTGACACACTCCCCGGGGACCCCCTGTAAATACTGACACACTCCCCGGGACCCCCTGTAAATACTGACACACTCCCCGGGACCCCCTGTAAATACTGACACACTCCCCGGGACCCCCTGTAAATACTGACACACTCCCCGGGACCCCCTGTAAATACTGACACACTCCCCGGGACCCCCTGTAAATACTGACACACTCCCCGGGGACCCCCTGTAAATACTGACACACTCCCCGGGGACCCCCTGTAAATACTGACACACTCCCCGGGACCCCCTGTAAATACTGACACACTCCCCGGGACCCCCTGTAAATACTGACACACTCCCCGGGGACCCCCTGTAAATACTGACACACTCCCCGGGACCCCCTGTAAATACTGACACACTCCCCGGGACCCCCTGTAAATACTGACACACTCCCCGGGACCCCCTGTAAATACTGACACACTCCCCGGGACCCCCTGTAAATACTGACACACTCCCCGGGGACCCCCTGTAAATACTGACACACTCCCCGGGGACCCCCTGTAAATACTGACACACTCCCCGGGGACCCCCTGTAAGTACTGACACACTCCCCGGGACCCCCTGTAAATACTGACACACTCCCCGGGACCCCCTGTAAATACTGACACACTCCCCGGGGACCCCCTGTAAATAATGACACGCTCCCCTGGACCCCCTGTAAATACTGACACACTCCCCGGGGACCCCCTGTAAATACTGACACACTCCCCGGGACCCCCTGTAAATACTGACACACTCCCCGGGACCCCCTGTAAATACTGACACACTCCCCGGGACCCCCTGTAAATACTGACACACTCCCCGGGACCCCCTGTAAATACTGACACACTCCCCGGGGACCCCCTGTAAATACTGACACACTCCCCGGGGACCCCCTGTAAATACTGACACACTCACCGAGAGACCCTGTAAATACTGACACACTCCCCGGGGACCCCCTGTAAATACTGACACACTCCCCGGGGACCCCCTGTAAATACTGACACAAGCACGGTGACCCCCTGTAAATACTGACACACTCCCCGGGGACCCCCTGTAAATACTGACACACTCCCCAGGGACCCCCTGTAAATACTGACACACTCCCCGGGGACCCCCTGTAAATACTGACACATACCCTGGGACCCCCTGTAAATACTGACACACTCCCCGGTACCCCCCTGTAAATACTGACACACTCCCCCGGGACCCCCTGTAAATACTGACACACTCCCCGGGGACCCCCTGTAAATACTGACACACTCCCCGGAGAACCCCTGTAAATACTGAGACACTCCCCGGTGACCCCCTGTAAGTACTGACACACTCCCCAGGGACCCCCTGTAAATACTGACACACTCCCCGGGGAACCACTTTAAATACTGACACGCTCCCCAGGACCCCCTGTAAATACTAACACACTCCCCGGGACCCCCTGTAAATACTGACACACTCCCCGGGACCCCCTGTAAATACTGACACACTCCCCGGGACCCCCTGTAAATACTGACACACTCCCCGGGACCCCCTGTAAATACTGACACACTCCCCGGGGACCCCCTGTAAATACTGACACACTCCCCAGGACCGCCTTAAATACTGACACACTCCCCGGGACCCCCTGTAAATACTGACACACTCCCCGGGACCCCCTGTAAATACTGACACACTCCCCGGGACCCCCTGTAAATACTGACACACTCCCCGGGACCCCCTGTAAATACTGACACACTCCCCGGGACCCCCTGTAAATACTGACACACTCCCCGGGACCCCCTGTAAATACTGACACACTCCCCGGGACCCCCTGTAAATACTGACACACTCCCCGGGGACCCCCTGTAAATACTGACACACTCCCCGGGGACCCCCTGTAAATACTGACACACTCCCCGGGACCCCCTGTAAATACTGACACACTCCCCGGGGACCCCCTGTAAATACTGACACACTCCCGGGGACCCCCTGTAAATACTGACACACTCCCCGGGGACCCCCTGTAAATACTGACACACTCCCCGGGACCCCCTGTAAATACTGACACACTCCCCGGGGACCCCCTGTAAATACTGACACACTCCCCGGGACCCCCTGTAAATACTGACACACTCCCCGGGACCCCCTGTAAATACTGACACACTCCCCGGGACCCCCTGTAAATACTGACACACTCCCCGGGGACCCCCTGTAAATACTGACACACTCCCCGGGACCCCCTGTAAATACTGACACACTCCCCGGGACCCCCTGTAAATACTGACACACTCCCCGGGGACCCCCTGTAAATACTGACACACTCCCCGGGACCCCCTGTAAATACTGACACACTCCCCGGGGACCCCCTGTAAATACTGACACACTCCCCGGGACCCCCTGTAAATACTGACACACTCCCCGGGGACCCCCTGTAAATACTGACACACTCCCCGGGACCCCCTGTAAATACTGACACACTCCCCGGGGACCCCCTGTAAATACTGACACACTCCCCGGGACCCCCTGTAAATACTGACACACTCCCCGGGGACCCCCTGTAAATACTGACACACTCCCCGGGGACCCCCTGTAAATACTGACACACTCCCCGGGGACCCCCTGTAAATACTGACACACTCCCCGGGACCCCCTGTAAATACTGACACACTCCCCGGGGACCCCCTGTAAATACTGACACACTCCCCGGGGACCCCCTGTAAATACTGACACACTCCCCGGGACCCCCTGTAAATACTGACACACTCCCCGGGGACCCCCTGTAAATACTGACACACTCCCCGGGACCCCCTGTAAATACTGACACACTCCCCGGGGACCCCCTGTAAATACTGACACACTCCCCGGGACCCCCTGTAAATACTGACACACTCCCCGGGACCCCCTGTAAATACTGACACACTCCCCGGGACCCCCTGTAAATACTGACACACTCCCCGGGACCCCCTGTAAATACTGACACACTCCCCGGGACCCCCTGTAAATACTGACACACTCCCCGGGGACCCCCTGTAAATACTGACACACTCCCCGGGGACCCCCTGTAAATACTGACACACTCCCCGGGGACCCCCTGTAAATACTGACACACTCCCCGGGGACCCCCTGTAAATACTGACACACTCCCCGGGGACCCCCTGTAAATACTGACACACTCCCCGGGGACCCCCTGTAAATACTGACACACTCCCCGGGACCCCCTGTAAATACTGACACACTCCCCGGGGACCCCCTGTAAATACTGACACACTCCCCGGGGACCCCCTGTAAATACTGACACACTCCCCGGGACCCCCTGTAAATACTGACACACTCCCCGGGGACCCCCTGTAAATACTGACACACTCCCCGGGACCCCCTGTAAATACTGACACACTCCCCGGGGACCCCCTGTAAATACTGACACACTCCCCGGGGACCCCCTGTAAATACTGACACACTCCCCGGGGACCCCCTGTAAATACTGACACACTCCCCGGGACCCCCTGTAAATACTGACACACTCCCCGGGACCCCCTGTAAATACTGACACACTCCCCGGGACCCCCTGTAAATACTGACACACTCCCCGGGACCCCCTGTAAATACTGACACACTCCCCGGGGACCCCCTGTAAATACTGACACACTCCCCGGGGACCCCCTGTAAATACTGACACACTCCCCGGGACCCCCTGTAAATACTGACACACTCCCCGGGGACCCCCTGTAAATACTGACACACTCCCCGGGACCCCCTGTAAATACTGACACACTCCCCGGGGACCCCCTGTAAATACTGACACACTCCCCGGGACCCCCTGTAAATACTGACACACTCCCGGGGACCCCCTGTAAATACTGACACACTCCCCGGGGACCCCCTGTAAATACTGACACACTCCCCGGGACCCCCTGTAAATACTGACACACTCCCCGGGACCCCCTGTAAATACTGACACACTCCCCGGGACCCCCTGTAAATACTGACACACTCCCCGGGACCCCCTGTAAATACTGACACACTCCCCGGGACCCCCTGTAAATACTGACACACTCCCCGGGGACCCCCTGTAAATACTGACACACTCCCCGGGACCCCCTGTAAATACTGACACACTCCCCGGGACCCCCTGTAAATACTGACACACTCCCCGGGGACCCCCTGTAAATACTGACACACTCCCCGGGACCCCCTGTAAATACTGACACACTCCCCGGGACCCCCTGTAAATACTGACACACTCCCGGGGACCCCCTGTAAATACTGACACACTCCCCGGGACCCCCTGTAAATACTGACACACTCCCCGGGACCCCCTGTAAATACTGACACACTCCCCGGGGACCCCCTGTAAATACTGACACACTCCCCGGGACCCCCTGTAAATACTGACACACTCCCCGGGGACCCCCTGTAAATACTGACACACTCCCCGGGGACCCCCTGTAAATACTGACACACTCCCCGGGGACCCCCTGTAAATACTGACACACACCCCGGGGACCCCCTGTAAATACTGACACACTCCCCGGGACCCCCTGTAAATACTGACACACTCCCCGGGGACCCCCTGTAAATACTGACACACTCCCCGGGACCCCCTGTAAATACTGACACACTCCCCGGGACCCCCTGTAAATACTGACACACTCCCCGGGGACCCCCTGTAAATACTGACACACTCCCGGGGACCCCCTGTAAATACTGACACACTCCCCGGGTACTCCCTGTAAATACTGACACACTCCCGGGGACCCCCTGTAAATACTGACACACTCCCCGGGGACCCCCTGTAAATACTGACACACTCCCCGGGGACCCCCTGTAAATACTGACACACTCCCCGGGGACCCCCTGTAAATACTGACACACTCCCCGGGGACCCCCTGTAAATACTGACACACTCCCCGGGGACCCCCTGTAAATACTGACACACTCCCCGGGGACCCCCTGTAAATACTGACACACTCCCCGGGACCCCCTGTAAATACTGACACACTCCCCGGGACCCCCTGTAAATACTGACACACTCCCCGGGACCCCCTGTAAATACTGACACACTCCCCGGGACCCCCTGTAAATACTGACACACTCCCCGGGGACCCCCTGTAAATACTGACACACTCCCCGGGACCCCCTGTAAATACTGACACACTCCCCGGGACCCCCTGTAAATACTGACACACTCCCCGGGACCCCCTGTAAATACTGACACACTCCCCGGGACCCCCTGTAAATACTGACACACTCCCCGGGGACCCCCTGTAAATACTGACACACTCCCCGGGGACCCCCTGTAAATACTGACACACTCCCGGGGACCCCCTGTAAATACTGACACACTCCCCGGGGACCCCCTGTAAATACTGACACACTCCCCGGGACCCCCTGTAAATACTGACACACTCCCCGGGGACCCCCTGTAAATACTGACACACTCCCCGGGACCCCCTGTAAATACTGACACACTCCCCGGGACCCCCTGTAAATACTGACACACTCCCCGGGACCCCCTGTAAATACTGACACACTCCCCGGGACCCCCTGTAAATACTGACACACTCCCCGGGACCCCCTGTAAATACTGACACACTCCCCGGGGACCCCCTGTAAATACTGACACACTCCCCGGGGACCCCCTGTAAATACTGACACACTCCCCGGGACCCCCTGTAAATACTGACACACTCCCCGGGACCCCCTGTAAATACTGACACACTCCCCGGGACCCCCTGTAAATACTGACACACTCCCCGGGACCCCCTGTAAATACTGACACACTCCCCGGGACCCCCTGTAAATACTGACACACTCCCCGGGGACCCCCTGTAAATACTGACACACTCCCCGGGGACCCCCTGTAAATACTGACACACTCCCCGGGACCCCCTGTAAATACTGACACACTCCCCGGGACCCCCTGTAAATACTGACACACTCCCCGGGACCCCCTGTAAATACTGACACACTCCCCGGGGACCCCCTGTAAATACTGACACACTCCCCGGGACCCCCTGTAAATACTGACACACTCCCCGGGACCCCCTGTAAATACTGACACACTCCCCGGGACCCCCTGTAAATACTGACACACTCCCCGGGGACCCCCTGTAAATACTGACACACTCCCCGGGACCCCCTGTAAATACTGACACACTCCCCGGGGACCCCCTGTAAATACTGACACACTCCCGGGGACCCCCTGTAAATACTGACACACTCCCCGGGACCCCCTGTAAATACTGACACACTCCCCGGGACCCCCTGTAAATACTGACACACTCCCCGGGGACCCCCTGTAAATACTGACACACTCCCCGGGACCCCCTGTAAATACTGACACACTCCCCGGGGACCCCCTGTAAATACTGACACACTCCCCGGGGACCCCCTGTAAATACTGACACACTCCCCGGGACCCCCTGTAAATACTGACACACTCCCCGGGACCCCCTGTAAATACTGACACACTCCCCGGGACCCCCTGTAAATACTGACACACTCCCCGGGACCCCCTGTAAATACTGACACACTCCCCGGGGACCCCCTGTAAATACTGACACACTCCCCGGGGACCCCCTGTAAATACTGACACACTCCCCGGGACCCCCTGTAAATACTGACACACTCCCCGGGGACCCCCTGTAAATACTGACACACGCCCGGGGACCCCCTGTAAATACTGACACACTCCCCGGGACCCCCTGTAAATACTGACACACTCCCCGGGACCCCCTGTAAATACTGACACACTCCCCGGGGACCCCCTGTAAATACTGACACACTCCCCGGGGACCCCCTGTAAATACTGACACACTCCCCGGGACCCCCTGTAAATACTGACACACTCCCCGGGACCCCCTGTAAATACTGACACACTCCCCGGGACCCCCTGTAAATACTGACACACTCCCCGGGGACCCCCTGTAAATACTGACACACTCCCCGGGGACCCCCTGTAAATACTGACACACTCCCCGGGACCCCCTGTAAATACTGACACACTCCCCGGGGACCCCCTGTAAATACTGACACACTCCCCGGGACCCCCTGTAAATACTGACACACTCCCCGGGGACCCCCTGTAAATACTGACACACTCCCCGGGACCCCCTGTAAATACTGACACACTCACCGGGGACCCCTTTTAAATACTGACACACTGTCCGAGGACCCCCTGTAAATACTGACACGCTCCCCGGCGACCCCCTGTAAATACTGACACAAGCACGGGGACCCTCTTTAAATACTGACACACTCCCCCGGGACCCCCTGTAAATACTGACACACTCCCCATGACCCCCTGTAAATACTGACACAAGCCAGGGGACCCCCTGTAAATATTGACACACTCCCCGAGGACCCCCTGTAAATATTGACACACTCCCCGAGGATCCCCTGTAAATACTGACACACTCCCCGGGGACCCCCTGTAAATACTGACACACTCCCGGGGACCCCCTGTAAATACTGACACACTCCCCGGGGACCCCCTGTAAATACTGACACACTCCCCGGGACCCCCTGTAAATACTGACACACTCCCCGGGACCCCCTGTAAATACTGACACACTCCCCGGGGACCCCCTGTAAATACTGACACACTCCCCGGGGACCCCCTGTAAATACTGACACACTCCCCGGGGACCCTCTGTAAATACTGACACACTCCCCGGGGACCCCCTGTAAATACTGACACACTCCCCGGGGGACGCCTTGTAAATTCTTACACACTCCCCGGGGGCCCCCTGTAAATACTGACACACACCCCGGGACCCCCTGTAAATACTGACACACTCCCGAGGACCCCCTGTAAGTACTGACACACTCCCCGTGACCCCCTGTAAATACTGACACACTCCCCGGGGACCCCCTGTAAATACTGACACACTCCCCGGGGACCCCCTGTAAATACTGACACACTCCCCGGGACCCCCTGTAAATACTGACACACTCCCCGGGACCCCCTGTAAATACTGACACACTCCCCGGGGACCCCCTGTAAATACTGACACATTCCCCGGGACCCCCTGTAAATACTGACACACTCCCCGGGACCCCCTGTAAATACTGACACACTCCCCGGGACCCCCTGTAAATACTGACACACTCCCCGGGAACCCCTGTAAATACTGACACACTCCCCGGGGACCCCCTGTAAATACTGACACACTCCCCGGGGACCCCCTGTAAATACTGACACACTCCCGGGGACCCCCTGTAAATACTGACACACTCCCCGGGGACCCCCTGTAAATACTGACACACTCCCCGGGACCCCCTGTAAATACTGACACACTCCCCGGGACCCCCTGTAAATACTGACACACTCCCCGGGAATTCCCTGTAAATACTGACACACTCCCCTGGACCCCCTGTAAATACTGACACACTCACCTGGACCCCCTGTAAATACTGACACACTCCCCGGGGACCACCTGTAAATACTGACACACTCCCCGGGAACCCCTGTAAATACTGACACACTCCCCGGGACCCCTGTAAATACTGACACACTCCCCGGGGGCCAATTGTAAATACTGACACACTCCCCGGGAACTCCCTGTAAATACTGACACACTCCCCGGGGACTCCCTGTAAATACTGACACACTCCCCGGGACCCCCTGTAAATACTGACACACTCCCCGGGGACCCCCTGTAAATACTGACACACTCCCCGGGGACCCCCTGTAAATACTGACACACTCCCCGGGGACCCCCTGTAAATACTGACACACTCCCCGGGACCCCCTGTAAATACTGACACACTCCCCGGGACCCCCTGTAAATACTGACACACTCCCCGGGACCCCCTGTAAATACTGACACACTCCCCGGGACCCCCTGTAAATACTGACACACTCCCCGGGACCCCCTGTAAATACTGACACACTCCCCGGGGACCCCCTGTAAATACTGACACACTCCCCGGGACCCCCTGTAAATACTGACACACTCCCCGGGGACCCCCTGTAAATACTGACACACTCCCCGGGACCCCCTGTAAATACTGACACACTCCCCGGGACCCCCTGTAAATACTGACACACTCCCCGGGGACCCCCTGTAAATACTGACACACTCCCCGGGACCCCCTGTAAATACTGACACACTCCCCGGGACCCCCTGTAAATACTGACACACTCCCCGGGGACCCCCTGTAAATACTGACACACTCCCGGGGACCCCCTGTAAATACTGACACACTCCCCGGGACCCCCTGTAAATACTGACACACTCCCCGGGGACCCCCTGTAAATACTGACACACTCCCCGGGACCCCCTGTAAATACTGACACACTCCCCGGGACCCCCTGTAAATACTGACACACTCCCCGGGACCCCCTGTAAATACTGACACACTCCCCGGGGACCCCCTGTAAATACTGACACACTCCCCGGGACCCCCTGTAAATACTGACACACTCCCCGGGACCCCCTGTAAATACTGACACACTCCCGGGGACCCCCTGTAAATACTGACACACTCCCCGGGACCCCCTGTAAATACTGACACACTCCCCGGGACCCCCTGTAAATACTGACACACTCCCCGGGGACCCCCTGTAAATACTGACACACTCCCCGGGGACCCCCTGTAAATACTGACACACTCCCCGGGGACCCCCTGTAAATACTGACACACTCCCCGGGACCCCCTGTAAATACTGACACACTCCCCGGGGACCCCCTGTAAATACTGACACACTCCCCGGGGACCCCCTGTAAATACTGACACACTCCCCGGGACCCCCTGTAAATACTGACACACTCCCCGGGACCCCCTGTAAATACTGACACACTCCCCGGGACCCCCTGTAAATACTGACACACTCCCCGGGACCCCCTGTAAATACTGACACACTCCCCGGGACCCCCTGTAAATACTGACACACTCCCCGGGACCCCCTGTAAATACTGACACACTCCCCGGGACCCCCTGTAAATACTGACACACTCCCCGGGACCCCCTGTAAATACTGACACACTCCCCGGGGACCCCCTGTAAATACTGACACACTCCCCGGGACCCCCTGTAAATACTGACACACTCCCCGGGGACCCCCTGTAAATACTGACACACTCCCCGGGGACCCCCTGTAAATACTGACACACTCCCCGGGGACCCCCTGTAAATACTGACACACTCCCCGGGGACCCCCTGTAAATACTGACACACTCCCCGGGACCCCCTGTAAATACTGACACACTCCCCGGGACCCCCTGTAAATACTGACACACTCCCCGAGGAACCCCTGTAATTACTGACACACTCCCTGGGGACCCCCTGTAAATACTGACACACTCCCCGGGGACCCCCTGTAAATACTGACACACTCCCCGGGACCCCCTGTAAATACTGACACACTCCCCGGGGACCCCCTGTAAATACTGACACACTCCCCGGGGACCCCCTGTAAATACTGACACACTCCCCGGGGACCCCCTGTAAATACTGACACACTCCCCGGGGACCCCCTGTAAATACTGACACACTCCCCGGGAGACCCTGTAAATACTGACACACTCCCCGGGACCCCCTGTAAATACTGACACACTCCCCGGGACCCCCTGTAAATACTGACACACTCCCCGGGACCCCCTGTAAATACTGACACACTCCCCGGGGACCCCCTGTAAATACTGACACACTCCCCGGGACCCCCTGTAAATACTGACACAAGCCCGGGGACCCCCTGTAAATACTGACACACTCCCCGGGGACCCCCTGTAAATACTGACACACTCCCCGGGACCCCCTGTAAATACTGACACACTCCCCGGGACCCCCTGTAAATACTGACACACTCCCCGGGGACCCCCTGTAAATACTGACACACTCCCCGGGGACCCCCTGTAAATACTGACACACTCCCCGGGATCCCTCTGTAAATACTGACACACTCCCCGGGGAGCCCTTGTAAATTCTTACACACTCCCCGTTGGACCCCTGTAAATACTGACACACACACCGGGACCCCCTGTAAATACTGACACACTCCCCGGGGACCCCCTGTAAATACAGACACGCTCCCCGGTGACCCCCTGTAAATACTGACACACTCCATGGGGACCCCCTGTAAATACTGACACACTCCCCAGGACCCCCTGTAAATACTGACACACTCCCCGGGACTCTCCTGAAAATACTGACACACTCCCCGGGACCCCCTGTAAATACTGACACACTCCCCGGGGACCCCCTGTAAATACTGACACACTCCCCGGGACCCCCTGTAAATACTGACACACTCCCCGGGACCCCCTGTAAATACTGACACACTCCCCGGGACCCCCTGTAAATACTGACACACTCCCCGGGACCCCCTGTAAATACTGACACACTCCCCGGGGACCCCCTGTAAATACTGACACACTCCCCGGGACCCCCTGTAAATACTGACACACTCCCCGGGACCCCCTGTAAATACTGACACACTCCCCGGGACCCCCTGTAAATACTGACACACTCCCCGGGGACCCCCTGTAAATACTGACACACTCCCCGGGACCCCCTGTAAATACTGACACACTCCCCGGGGAACCCCTGTAAATACTGACACACTCCCCGGGGACCCCCTGTAAATACTGACACACTCCCCGGGGACCCCTCCTGTAAATAATGACACACTCCCCTGGACCCCCTGTAAATACTGACAAACTCCCCGGGGACCCCCTGTAAATACTGACACACTCCCCGGGGACCCCCTGTAAATACTGACACACTCCCCGGGGACCCCCTGTAAATACTGACACACTCCCCGGGACCCCCTGTAAATACTGACACACTCCCCGGGACCCCCTGTAAATACTGACACACTCCCCGGGGACCCCCTGTAAATACTGACACACTCCCCGGGGACCCCCTGTAAATACTGACACACTCCCCGGGGACCCCCTGTAAATACTGACACACTCCCCGGGGACCCCCTGTAAATACTGACACACTCCCCGGGACCCCCTGTAAATACTGACACACTCCCCGGGGACCCCCTGTAAATACTGACACACTCCCCGGGGACCCCCTGTAAATACTGACACACTCCCCGGGACCCCCTGTAAATACTGACACACTCCCCGGGACCCCCTGTAAATACTGACACACTCCCGGGGACCCCCTGTAAATACTGACACACTCCCCGGGACCCCCTGTAAATACTGACACACTCCCCGGGACCCCCTGTAAATACTGACACACTCCCCGGGGACCCCCTGTAAATACTGACACACTCCCGGGGACCCCCTGTAAATACTGACACACTCCCCGGGGACCCCCTGTAAATACTGACACACTCCCCGGGACCCCCTGTAAATACTGACACACTCCCCGGGGACCCCCTGTAAATACTGACACACTCCCCGGGACCCCCTGTAAATACTGACACACTCCCCGGGGACCCCCTGTAAATACTGACACACTCCCCGGGACCCCCTGTAAATACTGACACACTCCCCGGGACCCCCTGTAAATACTGACACACTCCCCGGGGACCCCCTGTAAATACTGACACACTCCCCGGGGACCCCCTGTAAATACTGACACACTCCCCGGGACCCCCTGTAAATACTGACACACTCCCCGGGGACCCCCTGTAAATACTGACACACTCCCCGGGGACCCCCTGTAAATACTGACACACTCCCCGGGGACCCCCTGTAAATACTGACACACTCCCCGGGGACCCCCTGTAAATACTGACACACTCCCCGGGGACCCCCTGTAAATACTGACACACTCCCCGGGGACCCCCTGTAAATACTGACACACTCCCCGGGGACCCCCTGTAAATACTGACACACTCCCCGGGGACCCCCTGTAAATACTGACACACTCCCCGGGGACCCCCTGTAAATACTGACACACTCCCCGGGGACCCCCTGTAAATACTGACACACTCCCCGGGACCCCCTGTAAATACTGACACACTCCCCGGGACCCCCTGTAAATACTGACACACTCCCCGGGGACCCCCTGTAAATACTGACACACTCCCCGGGGACCCCCTGTAAATACTGACACACTCCCCGGGACCCCCTGTAAATACTGACACACTCCCCGGGGACCCCCTGTAAATACTGACACACTCCCCGGGGACCCCCTGTAAATACTGACACACTCCCCGGGGACCCCCTGTAAATACTGACACACTCCCCGGGGACCCCCTGTAAATACTGACACACTCCCCGGGACCCCCTGTAAATACTGACACACTCCCCGGGACCCCCTGTAAATACTGACACACTCCCCGGGAATCCTTGTAAATACTGACACACTCCGGGGGGACCCCCTGTAAATACTGACACACTCCCCGAGAGCCCCTGTAAATACTGACACACTCCCCGGGGACCCCCTGTAAATACTGACACACTCCCCCCCTGTAAATACTGACACACTCCCCTGGACCCCCTGTAAATACTGACACACTCCCCGGGGACCCCCTGTAAATACTGACACACTCTCCGGGTTAACCCCCCTGTAAATACTGACACACTCCCCGGGTCCCCCTGTAAATACTGACACACTCCCCGGGGACACCCCTGTAAATACTGACACACTCCCCGGGGACCCCCTGTAAATACTGACACACTCCCCGGGGACCCCCTGTAAATACTGACACACTCCCCGGGGACCCCCTGTAAATACTGACACACTCCCCGGGGACCCCCTGTAAATACTGACACACTCCCCGGGACCCCCTGTAAATACTGACACACTCCCCGGGACCCCCTGTAAATACTGACACACTCCCCGGGGACCCCCTGTAAATACTGACACACTCCCCGGGGACCCCCTGTAAATACTGACACACTCCCCGGGGACCCCCTGTAAATACTGACACACTCCCCGGGGACCCCCTGTAAATACTGACACACTCCCCGGGACCCACCTGTAAATACTGACACACTCCCCGGGGACCCCCTGTAAATACTGACACACTCCCCGGGGACCCCCTGTAAATACTGACACACTCCCCAGGGACCCCGTGTAAATACTGACACACACCCCGGGACCCCCCTGTAAATACTGACACACTCCCCGGGGACCCCCTGTAAATACTGACACACTCCCCGGGGACCCCCTGTAAATACTGACACACTCCCCGGGGACCCCCTGTAAATACTGACACACTCCCCGGGGACCCCCTGTAAATACTGACACACTCCCCGGGACCCCCTGTAAATACTGACACACTCCCCGGGACCCCCTGTAAATACTGACACACTCCCCGGGACCCCCTGTAAATACTGACACACTCCCCGGGGACCCCCTGTAAATACTGACACACTCCCCGGGGACCCCCTGTAAATACTGACACACTCCCCGGGGACCCCCTGTAAATACTGACACACTCCCCGGGGACCCCCTGTAAATACTGACACACTCCCCGGGGACCCCCTGTAAATACTGACACACTCCCCGGGACCCCCTGTAAATACTGACACACTCCCCGGGACCCCCTGTAAATACTGACACACTCCCCAGGGACCCCCTGTAAATACTGACACACTCCCCGGGTAACCCCTGTAAATACTGACACACTCCCCAGGAACCCGCCTGTAAATACTGACACACTCCCCGGGGACCTCATGTAAATACTGAAAAACTCCCCGGGGACCCCTGTAAATACTGACACACTCCCCAAAGAAGCCCTGTAAATACAGACACACTACCGGGGACCCCCTGGAAATACTGACACACTCCCCGGGGACCCCCTGTAAATACTGACACACTCCACAGGATCACCTGTAAATACTGACACACTCCCGGGGACCCCCTGTAAATACTGACACACTCCCCGGGGACCCCCTGTAAATACTGACACACTCCACAGGACCCCCTGTAAATACTGACACACTGCCCAGGACCCCCTGTAAATACTGACACACTCCCCGTGGACCCCCTGTAAATACTGACACACTCCCCGGGGACCCCCTGTAAATACTGACACACTCCCCGGGGACCCCCTGTAAATACTGACACACTCCCGGGGACTTCCTGTAAATACTGACACACTCCCCGGGACACCCCTGTAAATAATGACACACCCCCCGGTGACCCCCTGTAAATACTGACACACTCCCCGGGGACCCCCTGTAAATACTGACACACTCCCCGGGGACCCCCTGTAAATACTGACACACTCCCCGGGGACCCCCTGTAAATACTGACACACTCCCCGGGGACCCCCTGTAAATACTGACACACTCCCCAGGACCCCCTGTAAATACTGACACACTCCCCGGGGACCCCCTGTAAATACTGACACACTCCCCGGGACCCCCTGTAAATACTGACACACTCCCCGGGACCCCCTGTAAATACTGACACACTCCCCGGGGACACCCTGTAAATACTGACACACTCCCCGGGGACCCCCTGTAAATACTGACACACTCCCCGGGACCCCCTGTAAATACTGACACACTCCCCGGGACCCCCTGTAAATACTGACACACTCCCCGGGGACCCCCTGTAAATACTGACACACTCCCGGGGACCCCCTGTAAATACTGACACACTCCCCGGGACCCCCTGTAAATACTGACACACTCCCCGGGGACCCCCTGTAAATACTGACACACTCCCCGAGAGACCCTGTAAATACAGACACACTCCCCGGGACCCCCTGTAAATACTGACACACTCCCCGGGACCCCCTGTAAATACTGACACACTCCCCAGGACCCCCTGTAAATACTGACACACTCCCCAGGACCCCCTGTAAATACTGACACACTCCCCAGGATCCCCTGTAAATACTGACACACTCCCCGGGGACCCCCTGTAAATACTGACACACTCCCCGGGGACCCCCTGTAAATACTGACACACTCCCCAGGACCCCCTGTAAATACTGACACACTCCCCGGGGACCCCCTGTAAATACTGACACACTCCCCGGGGACCCCCTGTAAATACTGACACACTCCCCGGGGACCCCCTGTAAATACTGACACACTCCCCGGGGACCCCCTGTAAATACTGACACACTCCCCGGGGACCCCCTGTAAATACTGACACACTCCCCGGGACCCCCTGTAAATACTGACACACTCCCCGGGGACCCCCTTTAAATACTGACACACTCCCCAGTGACCCCCTGTAAATACTGACACACTCCCCAGGGACACCCTGTAAATACTGACACACTCCCCTGAACCCCCTGTAAATACTGACACACTCCCCGGGGACCCCCTGTAAATACTGACACACTCCCCGGGACCCCCTGTAAATACTGACACACTCCCCGGGACCCCCTGTAAATACTGACACACTCCCCAGGACCCCCTGTAAATACTGACACACTCCCCGGGACCCCCTGTAAATACTGACACACTCCCCGGGACCCCCTGTAAATACTGACACACTCCCCGGGGACCCCCTGTAAATACTGACACACTCCCCGGGGACCCCCTGTAAATACTGACACACTCCCCGGGACCCCCTGTAAATACTGACACACTCCCCGGGGACCCCCTGTAAATACTGACACACTCCCCGGGACCCCCTGTAAATACTGACACACTCCTCAGTGACCCCCTGTAAATACTGACACACTCCCCAGGGACACCCTGTAAATACTGACACACTCCCCTGAACCCCCTGTAAATACTGACACACTCCCCGGGGACCCCCTGTAAATACTGACACACTCCCCCGGGACCCCCTGTAAATACTGACACACTCCCCGGGGACCCCCTGTAAATACTGACACACTCCCCAGGACCCCCTGTAAATACTGACACACTCCCCGGGACCCCCTGTAAATACTGACACACTCCCCGGGGACCCCCTGTAAATACTGACACACTCCCCGGGGACCCCCTGTAAATACTGACACACTCCCCTGGACCCCCTGTAAATACTGACACACTCCCCGGGGACCCCCTGTAAATACTGACACACTCCCCGGGGACCCCCTGTAAATACTGACACACTCCCGGGGACCCCCTGTAAATACTGACACACTCCCCGGGGACCCCCTGTAAATACTGACACACTCCCCGGGGACCCCCTGTAAATACTGACACACTCCCCGGGACCCCCTGTAAATACTGACACACTCCCCGGGGACCCCCTGTAAATACTGACACACTCCCCGAGCGACCCTGTAAATACTGACACACTCCCCGGGACCCCCTGTAAATACTGACACACTCCCCGGGGACCCCCTGTAAATACTGACACACTCCCCAGGACCCCCTGTAAATACTGCCAAATCCCTGGGGACCTCCTGTAAATACTGACACACTCCCCGGGGACTCTCCTGTAAATACTGACACACTCCCCGGGGACCCCCTGTAAATACTGACACACTCCCCGGGGACCCCCTGTAAATACTGACACACTCCCCGGGACCCCCTGTAAATACTGACACACTCCCCGGGGACCCCCTGTAAATACTGACACACTCCCCGGGGACCCCCTGTAAATACTGACACACTCCCCGGGACCCCCTGTAAATACTGACACACTCCCCGGGGACCCCCTGTAAATACTGACACACTCCCCGGGGACCCCCTGTAAATACTGACACACTCCCCGGGGACCCCCTGTAAATACTGACACACTCCCCGGGGACCCCCTGTAAATACTGACACACTCCCCGGGACCCCCTGTAAATACTGACACACTCCCCGGGACCCCCTGTAAATACTGACACACTCCCCGGGGACCCCCTGTAAATACTGACACACTCCCCGGGACCCCCTGTAAATACTGACACACTCCCCGGGGACCCCCTGTAAATACTGACACACTCCCCGGGGACCCCCTGTAAATACTGACACACTCCCCGGGGACCCCCTGTAAATACTGACACACTCCCCGGGGACCCCCTGTAAATACTGACACACTCCCCGGGACCCCCTGTAAATACTGACACACTCCCCGGGGACCCCCTGTAAATACTGACACACTCCCCGGGGACCCCCTGTAAATACTGACACACTCCCCGGGACCCCCTGTAAATACTGACACACTCCCCGGGGACCCCCTGTAAATACTGACACACTCCCCGGGACCCCCTGTAAATACTGACACACTCCCCGGGACCCCCTGTAAATACTGACACACTCCCCGGGGACCCCCTGTAAATACTGACACACTCCCCGGGACCCCCTGTAAATACTGACACACTCCCCGGGACCCCCTGTAAATACTGACACACTCCCCGGGACCCCCTGTAAATACTGACACACTCCCCGGGGACCCCCTGTAAATACTGACACACTCCCCGGGACCCCCTGTAAATACTGACACACTCCCCGGGGACCCCCTGTAAATACTGACACACTCCCCGGGACCCCCTGTAAATACTGACACACTCCCCGGGACCCCCTGTAAATACTGACACACTCCCCGGGGACCCCCTGTAAATACTGACACACTCCCCGGGACCCCCTGTAAATACTGACACACTCCCCGGGACCCCCTGTAAATACTGACACACTCCCCGGGACCCCCTGTAAATACTGACACACTCCCCGGGGACCCCCTGTAAATACTGACACACTCCCCGGGGACCCCCTGTAAATACTGACACACTCCCCGGGACCCCCTGTAAATACTGACACACTCCCCGGGACCCCCTGTAAATACTGACACACTCCCCGGGGACCCCCTGTAAATACTGACACACTCCCCGGGGACCCCCTGTAAATACTGACACACTCCCCGGGGACCCCCTGTAAATACTGACACACTCCCCGGGGACCCCCTGTAAATACTGACACACTCCCCGGGACCCCCTGTAAATACTGACACACTCCCCGGGACCCCCTGTAAATACTGACACACTCCCCGGGGACCCCCTGTAAATACTGACACACTCCCCGGGACCCCCTGTAAATACTGACACACTCCCCGGGACCCCCTGTAAATACTGACACACTCCCCGGGGACCCCCTGTAAATACTGACACACTCCCCGGGACCCCCTGTAAATACTGACACACTCCCCGGGACCCCCTGTAAATACTGACACACTCCCCGGGACCCCCTGTAAATACTGACACACTCCCCGGGGACCCCCTGTAAATACTGACACACTCCCCGGGACCCCCTGTAAATACTGACACACTCCCCGGGGACCCCCTGTAAATACTGACACACTCCCCAGGGACCCCCTGTAAATACTGACACACACCCCGGGGACCCCCTGTAAATACTGACACACTCCCCAGGGACCCCCTGTAAATACTGACACACTCCCCGGGACCCCCTGTAAATACTGACACACTCCCCGGGGACCCCCTGTAAATACTGACACACTCCCCGGGGACCCCCTGTAAATACTGACACACTCCCCGGGGACCCCCTGTAAATACTGACACACTCCCCGGGGACCCCCTGTAAATACTGACACACTCCCCGGGACCCCCTGTAAATACTGACACACTCCCCGGGACCCCCTGTAAATACTGACACACTCCCCGGGGACCCCCTGTAAATACTGACACACTCCCCGGGACCCCCTGTAAATACTGACACACTCCCCGGGGACCCCCTGTAAATACTGACACACTCCCCGTGGACCCCCTGTAAATACTGACACACTCCCCGGGGACCCCCTGTAAATACTGACACACTCCCCGGGGACCCCCTGTAAATACTGACACACTCCCCGGGGACCCCCTGTAAATACTGACACACTCCCCAGGGACTCCCTGTGAATACTGACACACTCCCCGGGGACCCCCTGTAAATACTGACACAGTCCCCGGGGACCCCCTGTAAATACTGACACACTCCCGGGGACCCCCTGTAAATACTGACACACTCCCCGGGACCCCCTGTAAATACTGACACACTCCCCAGGACCCCCTGTAAATACTGACACACTCCCCGGGGACCCCCTGTAAATACTGACACACTCCCCGGGGACCCCCTGTAAATACTGACACACTCCCCGGGACCCCCTGTAAATACTGACACACTCCCCGGGGACCCCCTGTAAATACTGACACACTCCCCGGGGACCCCCTGTAAATACTGACACACTCCCCGGGGACCCCCTGTAAATACTGACACACTCCCCGGGGACCCCCTGTAAATACTGACACACTCCCCGGGGACCCCCTGTAAATACTGACACACTCCCCTGGACCCCCTGTAAATACTGACACACTCCCCGGGGACCCCCTGTAAATACTGACACGCTCCCCAGGACCCCCTGTAAATACTGACACACTCCCCGGGGACCCCCTGTAAATACTGACACACTCCCCGGGACCCCCTGTAAATACTGACACACTCCCCGGGGACCCCCTGTAAATACTGACACGCTCCCCAGGAACCCCTGTAAATACTGACACACTCCCCGGGGACCGCATGTAAATACTGACACAAGCCCGGGGACCCCCACTAAATACTGACACACTCCCCGAGGACCCCCTGTAAATACTGAGACACACCCCGGGGACCCCCTGTAAATACTGACACACTCCCCGTGGACCCCCTGTAAATACTGACACACTCCCCGGGGACCCCCTGTAAATACTGACACAAGCCCGGGGACCCCCTGTAAATACTGACACATTCCCCGGCGACCCCCTGTAAATACTGACACACTCCCCGGGGACCCCCTGTAAATACTGACACACTCCCCGGAGAACCCCTGTAAATACTGACACACTCCCCGGGGACCCCCTGTAAATACTGACACACTCCCCGGGACCCCCTGTAAATACTGACACACTCCCCGGGACCCCCTGTAAATACTGACACACTCCCCGGGACCCCCTGTAAATACTGACACACTCCCCGGGGACCCCCTGTAAATACTGACACACTCCCCGGGACCCCCTGTAAATACTGACACACTCCCCGGGACCCCCTGTAAATACTGACACACTCCCCGGGGACCCCCTGTAAATACTGACACACTCCCCGGGGACCCCCTGTAAATACTGACACACTCCCCGGGGACCCCCTGTAAATACTGACACACTCCCCGGGGACCCCCTGTAAATACTGACACACTCCCCGGGAGACCCTGTAAATACTGACACACTCCCCGGGACCCCCTGTAAATACTGACACACTCCCCGGGGACCCCCTGTAAATACTGACACACTCCCCGGGGACCCCCTGTAAATACTGACACACTCCCCGGGGACCCCCTGTAAATACTGACACACTCCCCGGGACCCCCTGTAAATACTGACACACTCCCCGGGGACCCCCTGTAAATACTGACACACTCCCCGGGGACCCCCTGTAAATACTGACACACTCCCCGGGACCCACATGTAAATACTGACACACTCCCCGTGACCCCCTGTAAATACTGACACACTCCCCAGGGACCCCCCTGTAAATACTGACACACTCCCCGGGGACCCCCTGTAAATACTGACACACTCCCCGGGGACCCCTGTAAATACTGACACACTCCCCGGGAACCCCCCTGTAAATACTGACACACTCCCCGGGGACCCCCTGTAAATACTGACACACTCCCCGTGACCCCCTGTAAATACTGACACACTCCCCGGGGACCCCCTGTAAATACTGACACATTCCCTACCGGACCCCCTGTAAATACTGACACACTCCCCGGGGGCCAATTGTAAATACTGACACAAGCACGGGGACCCCCTGTAAATACTGACACACTCCCCGTGACCCCCTGTAAATACTGACACACTCCCCGGAGACCGCCTGTAAATACTGACACACTCCCCGGGGACCCCCTGTAAATACTGACACACTCCCCGGGGACCCCCTGTAAATACTGACACACTCCCCGGGGACCCCCTGTAAATACTGACACACTCCCCGGGGACCCCCTGTAAATACTGACACACTCCCCGGGACCCCCTGTAAATACTGACACACTCCCCGGGGACCCCCTGTAAATACTGACACACTCCCCGGGACCCCCTGTAAATACTGACACACTCCCCGGGACCCCCTGTAAATACTGACACACTCCCCGGTGACCCCCTGTAAATACTGACACACTCCCCGGGGACCCCCTGTAAATACTGACACACTCCCCGGGACCCCCTGTAAATACTGACACACTCCCCGGGGACCCCCTGTAAATACAGACACGCTCCCCAGGACCCCCTGTAAATACTGACACCCTCCCCGGAAACCGCATGTAAATACTGACACAAGCCCGGGGACCCCCACTAAATATTGACACACTCCCCGAGGACCCCCTGTAAATACTGACACACTCCCCGGGGACCCCCTGTAAATACTGACACACTCCCCGGGACCCCCTGTAAATACTGACACACTCCCCGGGGACCCCCTGTAAATACTGACACACTCCCCGGGGACCCCCTGTAAATACTGACACACTCCCCGGGGACCCCCTGTAAATACTGACACACTCCCCGGGGACCCCCTGTAAATACTGACACACTCCCCGGGACCCCCTGTAAATACTGACACACTCCCCGGGGACCCCCTGTAAATACTGACACTCTCCCCGGGACCCCCTGTAAATACTGACACACTCCCCGGGACCCCCTGTAAATACTGACACACTCCCCGGGACCCCCTGTAAATACTGACACACTCCCCGGGACCCCCTGTAAATACTGACACACTCCCCGGGGACCCCCTGTAAATACTGACACACTCCCCGGGGACCCCCTGTAAATACTGACACACTCCCCGGGACCCCCTGTAAATACTGACACACTCCCCGGGACCCCCTGTAAATACTGACACACTCCCCGGGACCCCCTGTAAATACTGACACACTCCCCGGGACCCCCTGTAAATACTGACACACTCCCCGGGGACCCCCTGTAAATACTGACACACTCCCCGGGACCCCCTGTAAATACTGACACACTCCCCGGGACCCCCTGTAAATACTGACACACACCCCCTGTAAATACTGACACAACACCCCCACTCCCCCGGGACCCCCTGTAAATACCCTGTAAATACTGACCCCCCTGTACTGACACTCCCCCACACCCCCCTGTAAATACTGACAAAATCCCCCAGGGACCCCCTGTAAATACTGACACACTCCCCGGGGACCCCCTGTAAATACTGACACACACTCCGGGAACCTCCAGTAAATACTGACACACTCCCCGGGGACCCCCTGTAAATACTGACACACTCCCCGGGGACCCCCTGTAAATACTGACACACTCCCCGGGGACCCCCTGTAAATACTGACACAATACCCGGGGACCCCCTGTAAATACTGACACACTCCCCGGGGACCCCCTGTAAATACTGACACACTCCCCGGGGACCCCCTGTAAATACTGACACACTCCCCGGGACCCCCTGTAAATACTGACACACTCCCCGGGGACCCCCTGTAAATACTGACACACTCCCCGGGGACCCCCTGTAAATACTGACACACTCCCCGGGGACCCCCTGTAAATACTGACACACTCCCCGGGACCCCCTGTAAATACTGACACACTCCCCGGGGACCCCCTGTAAATACTGACACACTCCCCGGGACCCCCTGTAAATACTGACACACTCCCCGGGGACCCCCTGTAAATACTGACACACTCCCCGGGGACCCCCTGTAAATACTGACACACTCCCCGGGGACCCCCTGTAAATACTGACACACTCCCCGGGACCCCCTGTAAATACTGACACACTCCCCGGGGACCCCCTGTAAATACTGACACACTCCCCGGGACCCCCTGTAAATACTGACACACTCCCCGGGACCCCCTGTAAATACTGACACACTCCCCGGGACCCCCTGTAAATACTGACACACTCCCCGGGGACCCCCTGTAAATACTGACACACTCCCCGGGACCCCTGTAAATACTGACACACTCCCCGGGGACCCCCTGTAAATACTGACACACTCCCCGGGGACCCCCTGTAAATACTGACACACTCCCCGGGACCCCCTGTAAATACTGACACACTCCCCGGGGACCCCCTGTAAATACTGACATACTCCCCGGGACCCCCTGTAAATACTGACATACTCCCCGGGACGCCCTGTAAATACTGACACACTCCCCGGGGACCCCCTGTAAATACTGACACACTCCCCGGGACCCCCTGTAAATACTGACACACTCCCCGGGGACCCCCTGTAAATACTGACACACTCCCCGGGGACCCCCTGTAAATACTGACACACTCCCCGGGGACCCCCTGTAAATACTGACACACTCCCCGGGACCCCCTGTAAATACTGACACACTCCCCGGGGACCCCCTGTAAATACTGACACACTCCCCGGGACCCCCTGTAAATACTGACACACTCCCCGGGACCCCCTGTAAATACTGACACACTCCCCGGGACCCCCTGTAAATACTGACACACTCCCCCGGGACCCCCTGTAAATACTGACACACTCCCCGGGACCCCCTGTAAATACTGACACACTCCCCGGGACCCCCTGTAAATACTGACACACTCCCCGGGGACCCCTGTAAATACTGACACACTCCCCGGGACCCCCTGTAAATACTGACACACTCCCCGGGGAACCACTATAAGTACTGACACACTCCCGGGGACCCCCTGTAAATACTGACACACTCCCCGGGACGCCCTGTAAATACTGACACACTCCCCGGGGACCCCCTGTAAATACTGACACACTCCCCGGGGACCCCCTGTAAATACTGACACACTCCCCGGGTCCCCCTGTAAATACTGACACACTCCCCCGGGACCCCCCTGTAAATACTGACACACTCCCCGGCGTCCCTCTTTAAATACTGACACACTCCCCGAGGACCCCCTGTAAATACTGACACACTCCCCGTGGACTCCCTGTAAATACTGAGACAATCCCCGGCGTCCCTCTGTAAATACTGACACACTCCCCGGGGACCCCCTGTAAATACTGACACACTCCCCGGGGACCCCCTGTAAATACTGACTCATGCCCGGGGACCCCCTGTAAATACTGACACACTCCCCAGGGACCCCCTGTAAATACTGACACACTCCCCGGGGACCCCCTGTAAATACTGACACACTCCCTGGAGACCCCCTGTAAATACTGACACACTCCCCGGGACCCCCTGTAAATACTGACACACTCCCCGGGGACCCCCTGTAAATACTGACACACTCCCCGGGACCCCCTGTAAATACTGACACACTCCCCGGGACCCCCTGTAAATACTGACACACTCCCCGGGGACCCCTGTAAATACTGACACACTCCCCGGGGACCCCCTGTAAATACTGACACACTCCCCGGGGACCCCCTGTAAATACTGACACACTCCCCAGGACCCCCTGTAAATACTGACACACTCCCCGGGACCCCCTGTAAATACTGACACACTCCCCGGGGACCCCCTGTAAATACTGACACACTCCCCGGGGACCCCCTGTAAATACTGACACACTCCCCGGGACCCCCTGTAAATACTGACACACTCCCCGGGGACCCCCTGTAAATACTGACACGCTCCCCGGGGAGTCCCTGTAAATACTGACACACTCTTCCCGAGACCTCCTGTAAATACTGACACACTTCCCGGGGACTCTCCAGTAAATACTGACACACACACGCCGGGGACCCCCTGTAAATACTGACACACCCCCGGGGACCCCCTGTAAATACTGACACACTCCCCAGGACCCCCTGTAAATACTGACACACTCCCCGGGGACCCCCTGTAAATACTGACACACTCCCCGGGGACCCCCTGTAAATACTGACACACTCCCCGGGACCCCCTGTAAATACTGACACACTCCCCGGGACCCCCTGTAAATACTGACACACTCCCCGGGGACCCCCTGTAAATACTGACACACTCCCCAGGACCCCCTGTAAATACTGACACACTCCCCGGGACCCCCTGTAAATACTGACACACTCCCCGGGACCCCCTGTAAATACTGACACACTCCCCGGGGACCCCCTGTAAATACTGACACACTCCCCGGGGACCCCCTGTAAATACTGACACACTCCCCGGGACCCCCTGTAAATACTGACACACTCCCCGGGACCCCCTGTAAATACTGACACACTCCCCGGGGACCCCCTGTAAATACTGACACACTCCCCGGGGACCCCCTGTAAATACTGACACACTCCCCGGGACCCCCTGTAAATACTGACACACTCCCCGGGGACCCCCTGTAAATACTGACACACTCCCCGGGGACCCCCTGTAAATACTGACACACTCCCCGGGGACCCCCTGTAAATACTGACACACTCCCCGGGGACCCCCTGTAAATACTGACACACTCCCCGGGACCCCCTGTAAATACTGACACACTCCCCGGGACCCCCTGTAAATACTGACACACTCCCCGGGGACCCCCTGTAAATACTGACACACTCCCCGGGACCCCCTGTAAATACTGACACACTCCCCGGGACCCCCTGTAAATACTGACACACTCCCCGGGGACCCCCTGTAAATACTGACACACACCACGGCACCCCCTGTAAATACTGACACACTCCCCGGGGACCCCCTGTAAATACTGACACACTCCCCGGGACCCCCTGTAAATACTGACACACTCCCCGGGGACCCCCTGTAAATACTGACACACTCCCCTGGACCCCCTGTAAATACTGACACACTCCCCGGGGACCCCCTGTAAATACTGACACACTCCCCGGGGACCCCTGTAAATACTGACACACTCCCCGGGGACCCCCTGTAAATACTGACACACTCCCCGGGGACCCCCTGTAAATACTGACACACTCCCCGGGGACCCCCTGTAAATACTGACACACTCCCCGGGGACCCCCTGTAAATACTGACACACTCCCCGGGGACCCCCTGTAAATACTGACACACTCCCCGGGGACCCCCTGTAAATACTGACACACTCCCCGGGGACCCCCTGTAAATACTGACACACTCCCCGGGAGACACTGTAAATACTGACACGCTCCCCAGGACCCCCTGTAAATACTAACACACTCCCCGGGGACCCCCTGTAAATACTGACACACTCCCCGGGGACCCCCTGTAAATACTGACACACTCCCCGGGACCCCCTGTAAATACTGACACACTCCCCGGGACCCCCTGTAAATACTGACACACTCCCGGGGACCCCTGTAAATACTGACACACTCCCCGGGGACCCCCTGTAAATACTGACACACTCCCCGAGCGACCCGGTAAATACTGACACACTCCCCAGGATCCCCTGTAAATACTGACACACTCCCCGGGGACCCCCTGTAAATACTGACACACTCCCCGGGGTCCCCCTGTAAATACAGACACACTTCCCAGCACCCCCTGTAAATACTGACACACACTCAGGGAACCCCCTGTAAATACTGACAAACACCCCGGGGACTCTCCTGTAAATACTGACACACTCCCTGGGGACCCCCTGTAAATACTGACACACTCCCCGGGACCCCCTGTAAATACTGACACACTCCCCGGGACCCCCTGTAAATACTGACACACTCCCCGGGACCCCCTGTAAATACTGACACACTCCCCGGGGACCCCCTGTAAATACTGACACACTCCCCGGGACCCCCTGTAAATACTGACACACTCCCCGGGACCCCCTGTAAATACTGACACACTCCCCGGGACCCCCTGTAAATACTGACACACTCCCCGGGACCCCCTGTAAATACTGACACACTCCCCGGGGACCCCCTGTAAATACTGACACACTCCCCGGGACCCCCTGTAAATACTGACACACTCCCCGGGGACCCCCTGTAAATACTGACACACTCCCCGGGACCCCCTGTAAATACTGACACACTCCCCGGGACCCCCTGTAAATACTGACACACTCCCCGGGGACCCCTGTAAATACTGACACACTCCCCGGGAAACCCCCTGTAAATACTGACACACTCCCCAGGACGCCCTGTAAAAACTGACACACTCCCCGGGGACCCCCTGTAAATACTGACACACTCCCCGGGGACCCCCTGTAAATACTGACACACTCCCCGGGACCCCCTGTAAATACTGACACACTCCCCGGGGACCCCCTGTAAATACTGACACACTCCCCGGGACCCCCTGTAAATACTGACACACTCCCCGGGGACCCCCTGTAAATACTGACACACTCCCCGGGGACCCCCTGTAAATACTGACACACTCCCCGGGGACCCCCTGTAAATACTGACACACTCCCCGGGACCCCCTGTAAATACTGACACACTCCCCGGGACCCCCTGTAAATACTGACACACTCCCCGGGGACCCCCTGTAAATACTGACACACTCCCCGGGACCCCCTGTAAATACTGACACACTCCCCGGGACCCCCTGTAAATACTGACACACTCCCCGGGGACCCCCTGTAAATACTGACACACTCCCCGGGACCCCCTGTAAATACTGACACACTCCCCGGGACCCCCTGTAAATACTGACACACTCCCCGGGGACCCCCTGTAAATACTGACACACTCCCCGGGACCCCCTGTAAATACTGACACACTCCCCGGGACCCCCTGTAAATACTGACACACTCCCCGGGGACCCCCTGTAAATACTGACACACTCCCCGGGACCCCCTGTAAATACTGACACACTCCCCGGGACCCCCTGTAAATACTGACACACTCCCCGGGGACCCCCTGTAAATACTGACACACTCCCCGGGACCCCCTGTAAATACTGACACACTCCCCGGGGACCCCCTGTAAATACTGACACACTCCCCGGGGACCCCCTGTAAATACTGACACACTCCCCGGGGACCCCCTGTAAATACTGACACACTCCCCGGGACCCCCTGTAAATACTGACACACTCCCCGGGGACCCCCTGTAAATACTGACACACTCCCCGGGACCCCCTGTAAATACTGACACACTCCCCGGGGACCCCCTGTAAATACTGACACACTCCCCGGGGACCCCCTGTAAATACTGACACACTCCCCGGGGACCCCCTGTAAATACTGACACACTCCCCGGGGACCCCCTGTAAATACTGACACACTCCCCGGGGACCCCCTGTAAATACTGACACACTCCCCGGGACCCCCTGTAAATACTGACACACTCCCCGGGACCCCCTGTAAATACTGACACACTCCCCAGGACCCCCTGTAAATACTGACACACTCCCCGGGGACCCCCTGTAAATACTGACACACTCCCCGGGAGACCCTGTAAATACTGACACACTCCCCAGGGACCCCCTGTAAATACTGACACACTCTCCGGGGAACCACTTTAAATACTGACACGCTCCCCAGGACCCCCTGTAAATACTAACACACTCCCCGGGGACCCCCTGTAAATACTGACACACTCCCCGGGACCCCCTGTAAATACTGACACACTCCCCGGGGACCGCCTTTAAATATTGATACACTCCTCGAGGAACCCCTGTAAATACTGACACACGCCCTGGGGACCCCCTGTAAATACTGACACACTCCCCGGGACCACCTGTAAATACTGACACACTCCCCGGGACCCCCTGTAAATACTGACACACTCCCCGGGGACCCCCTGTAAATACTGACACACTCCTCGGTACCCCCTGTAAATACTGACACACTCCCCGGGGACCCCCTGTAAATACTGACACACTCCCCGGGGACCCCCTGTAAATACTGACACACTCCCCCGGGACCCACTGTAAATACTGACACACTACCAAGTAATTCCCTGTAAATACTGACACACTCCCCTGGTCCCCCTGTAAATACTGACACACTCCCCGGGGACCCCCTGTAAATACTGACACACTCCCCGGGGACCCCCTGTAAATACTGACACACTCCCCGGGGACCCCCTGTAAATACTGACACACTCCCCGGGGACCCCCTGTAAATACTGACACACTCCCCGGGACCCCCTGTAAATACTGACACACTCCCCGGGGACCCCCTGTAAATACTGACACACTCCCCGGGGACCCCCTGTAAATACTGACACACTCCCCGGGGACCCCCTGTAAATACTGACACACTCCCAGGAGACACCCTGTAAATACTGACACACTCCCCGGGGACCCCCTGTAAATACTGACACAGTCCCCGGGGACCCCCTGTAAATACTGACACACTCCCCGGGGACCCCCTGTAAATACTGACACACTCCCCGGGGACCCCCTGTAAATACTGACACACTCCCCGGGGACCCCCTGTAAATACTGACACACTCCCCGGGACCCCTGTAAATACTGACACACTCCCCGGGGACCCCCTGTAAATACTGACACACTCCCCGGGGACCCCCTGTAAATACTGACACACTCCCCGGGACCCCCTGTAAATACTGACACACTCCCCGGGACCCCCTGTAAATACTGACACACTCCCCGGGACCCCCTGTAAATACTGACACACTCCCCGGGACCCCCTGTAAATACTGACACACTCCCCGGGGACCCCCTGTAAATACTGACACACTCCCCGGGACCCCCTGTAAATACTGACACACTCCCCGGGACCCCCTGTAAATACTGACACACTCCCCGGGGACCCCCTGTAAATACTGACACACTCCCCGGGGACCCCCTGTAAATACTGACACACTCCCCGGGGACCCCCTGTAAATACTGACACACTCCCCGGGGACCCCCTGTAAATACTGACACACTCCCCGGGGACCCCCTGTAAATACTGACACACTCCCCGGGGACCCCCTGTAAATACTGACACACTCCCCGGGACCCCCTGTAAATACTGACACACTCCCCGGGACCCCCTGTAAATACTGACACACTCCCCGGGACCCCCTGTAAATACTGACACACTCCCCGGGGACCCCCTGTAAATACTGACACACTCCCCGGGGACCCCCTGTAAATACTGACACACTCCCCGGGACCCCCTGTAAATACTGACACACTCCCCGGGGACCCCCTGTAAATACTGACACACTCCCCGGGACCCCCTGTAAATACTGACACACTCCCCGGGGACCCCCTGTAAATACTGACACACTCCCCGGGGACCCCCTGTAAATACTGACACACTCCCCGGGACCCCCTGTAAATACTGACACACTCCCCGGGGACCCCCTGTAAATACTGACACACTCCCCGGGGACCCCCTGTAAATACTGACACACTCCCCGGGACCCCCTGTAAATACTGACACACTCCCCGGGGACCCCCTGTAAATACTGACACACTCCCCGGGGACCCCCTGTAAATACTGACACACTCCCCGGGGACCCCCTGTAAATACTGACACACTCCCCGGGACCCCCTGTAAATACTGACACACTCCCCGGGGACCCCCTGTAAATACTGACACACTCCCCGGGGACCCCCTGTAAATACTGACACACTCCCCGGGGACCCCCTGTAAATACTGACACACTCCCCGGGGACCCCTGTAAATACTGACACACTCCCCGGAGATCCCCCCTGTAAATACTGACACACTCCCCGGGACCCCCTGGAAATACTGACACACTCCCCGGGGACCCCCTGTAAATACTGACACACTCCCCGGGGACCCCCTGTAAATACTGACACACTCCCCGGGGACCCCCTGTAAATACTGACACACACCCCGGGACCCCCTGTAAATACAGACACACTACCGGGGACCGCCTGGAAATACTGCCACACTCCCCGGGGACCCCCTGCAAATACTGACACACTCCACAGGACCCCCTGTAAATACTGACACACTGCCCAGGACCCCCTGTAAATACTGACACACTCCCCGTGGACCCCCTGTAAATACTGACACACTCCCTGCGGACCCCTTATAAATACTGACACACTCCCCGGGGACCCCCTGTAAATACTGACACACTCCCCGGGGACCCCCTGTAAATACTGACACACTCCCCGGGGACCCCCTGTAAATACTGACACACTCCCCGGGACCCCCTGTAAATACTGACACACTCCCCGGGGACCCCCTGTAAATACTGACACACTCCCCGGGGACCCCCTGTAAATACTGACACACTCCCCGGGACCCCCTGTAAATACTGACACACTCCCCGGGACCCCCTGTAAATACTGACACACTCCCCGGGGACCCCCTGTAAATACTGACACACTCCCCGGGGACCCCCTGTAAATACTGACACACTCCCCGGGGACCCCCTGTAAATACTGACACACTCCCCGGGGACCCCCTGTAAATACTGACACACTCCCCGGGGACCCCCTGTAAATACTGACACACTCCCCGGGACCCCCTGTAAATACTGACACACTCCCCGGGACCCCCTGTAAATACTGACACACTCCCCGGGACCCCCTGTAAATACTGACACACTCCCCGGGGACCCCCTGTAAATACTGACACACTCCCCGGGGACCCCCTGTAAATACTGACACACTCCCCGGGGACCCCCTGTAAATACTGACACACTCCCCGGGACCCCCTGTAAATACTGACACACTCCCCGGGACCCCCTGTAAATACTGACACACTCCCCGGGGACCCCCTGTAAATACTGACACACTCCCCGGGGACCCCCTGTAAATACTGACACACTCCCCGGGGACCCCCTGTAAATACTGACACACTCCCCGGGGACCCCCTGTAAATACTGACACACTCCCCGGGGACCCCCTGTAAATACTGACACACTCCCCGGGACCCCCTGTAAATACTGACACACTCCCCGGGGACCCCCTGTAAATACTGACACACTCCCCGGGGACCCCCTGTAAATACTGACACACTCCCCGGGACCCCCTGTAAATACTGACACACTCCCCGGGACCCCCTGTAAATACTGACACACTCCCCGGGGACCCCCTGTAAATACTGACACACTCCCCGGGACCCCCTGTAAATACTGACACACTCCCCGGGGACCCCCTGTAAATACTGACACACTCCCCGGGGACCCCCTGTAAATACTGACACACTCCCCGGGGACCCCCTGTAAATACTGACACACTCCCCGGGACCCCCTGTAAATACTGACACACTCCCCGGGACCCCCTGTAAATACTGACACACTCCCCGGGGACCCCCTGTAAATACTGACACACTCCCCGGGGACCCCCTGTAAATACTGACACACTCCCCGGGGACCCCCTGTAAATACTGACACACTCCCCGGGACCCCCTGTAAATACTGACACACTCCCCGGGACCCCCTGTAAATACTGACACACTCCCCGGGGACCCCCTGTAAATACTGACACACTCCCCGGGGACCCCCTGTAAATACTGACACACTCCCCGGGGACCCCCTGTAAATACTGACACACTCCCCGGGGACCCCCTGTAAATACTGACACACTCCCCGGGACCCCCTGTAAATACTGACACACTCCCCGGGACCCCCTGTAAATACTGACACACTCCCCGGGACCCCCTGTAAATACTGACACACTCCCCGGGACCCCCTGTAAATACTGACACACTCCCCGGGAACCACCTGTAAATACTGACACACTCCCCGGGGACCCCCTGTAAATACTGACACACTCCCCGGGGACCCCCTGTAAATACTGACACACTCACCAGGGACACCCTGTAAATACTGACACACTCCCCTGAACCCCCTGTAAATACTGACACACTCCCCGGGGACCCCCTGTAAATACTGACACACTCCCCCGGGACCCCCTGTAAATACTGACACACTCCCCGGGAACCCCTGTAAATACTGACACACTCCCCGGGGACCCCCTGTAAATACTGACACACTCCCCGGGAACTCCCCTGTAAATACTGACACACTCCCCGGAAACTCCCCTGTAAATACTGACACACTCCCCGGGGACCCCCTGTAAATACTGACACACTCCCCGGGACCCCCTGTAAATACTGACACACTCCCCGGGGACCCCCTGTAAATACTGACACACTCCCCGGGGACCCCCTGTAAATACTGACACACTCCCCGGGGACCCCCTGTAAATACTGACACACTCCCCGGGGACCCCCTGTAAATACTGACACACTCCCCGGGACCCCCTGTAAATACTGACACACTCCCCAAAACCCCCTGTAAATACTGACACACTCCCCGGGGACCCCCTGTAAATACTGACACACTCCCCGGGACCCCCTGTAAATACTGACACACTCCCCGGGGACCCCCTGTAAATACTGACACACTCCCCGGGGACCCCCTGTAAATACTGACACACTCCCCGGGACCCCCTGTAAATACTGACACACTCCCCGGGGACCCCCTGTAAATACTGACACACTCCCCGGGGACCCCCTGTAAATACTGACACACTCCCCAGGGACCCCCTGTAAATACTGACACACTCCCCCGGGACCCCCTGTAAATACTGAAACAATCCCAGGGGATCCCCTGTAAATACTGACACACTCCCCGGGGACCCCTGTAAATACTGACACACTCCCCGGGACCCCCTGTAAATACTGACACACTCCCCGGGACCCCCTGTAAATACTGACACACTCCCCGGGACCCCCTGTAAATACTGACACACTCCCCGGGGACCCCCTGTAAATACTGACACACTCCCCGGGACCCCCTGTAAATACTGACACACTCCCCGGGGACCCCCTGTAAATACTGACACACTCCCCGGGACCCCCTGTAAATACTGACACACTCCCCGGGGACCCCCTGTAAATACTGACACACTCCCCGGGACCCCCTGTAAATACTGACACACTCCCCGGGGACCCCCTGTAAATACTGACACACTCCCCGGGACCCCCTGTAAATACTGACACACTCCCCGGGACCCCCTGTAAATACTGACACACTCCCCGGGACCCCCTGTAAATACTGACACACTCCCCGGGGACCCCCTGTAAATACTGACACACTCCCCGGGACCCCCTGTAAATACTGACACACTCCCGGGGACCCCCTGTAAATACTGACACACTCCCCGGGACCCCCTGTAAATACTGACACACTCCCCGGGACCCCCTGTAAATACTGACACACTCCCCGGGACCCCCTGTAAATACTGACACACTCCCCGGGACCCCCTGTAAATACTGACACACTCCCCGGGGACCCCCTGTAAATACTGACACACTCCCCGGGGACCCCCTGTAAATACTGACACACTCCCCGGGACCCCCTGTAAATACTGACACACTCCCCGGGGACCCCCTGTAAATACTGACACACTCCCCGGGACCCCCTGTAAATACTGACACACTCCCCGGGACCCCCTGTAAATACTGACACACTCCCCGGGGACCCCCTGTAAATACTGACACACTCCCCGGGGACCCCCTGTAAATACTGACACACTCCCCGGGACCCCCTGTAAATACTGACACACTCCCCGGGGACCCCCTGTAAATACTGACACACTCCCCGGGACCCCCTGTAAATACTGACACACTCCCCGGGGACCCCCTGTAAATACTGACACACTCCCCGGGGACCCCCTGTAAATACTGACACACTCCCCGGGACCCCCTGTAAATACTGACACACTCCCCGGGGACCCCCTGTAAATACTGACACACTCCCCGGGACCCCCTGTAAATACTGACACACTCCCCGGGACCCCCTGTAAATACTGACACACTCCCCGGGGACCCCCTGTAAATACTGACACACTCCCCGGGACCCCCTGTAAATACTGACACACTCCCCGGGACCCCCTGTAAATACTGACACACTCCCCGGGGACCCCCTGTAAATACTGACACACTCCCCGGGGACCCCCTGTAAATACTGACACACTCCCCCCGAGACTTCCTGTAAATACTGACACACTCCCCGGGGACCCCCTGTAAATACTGACACACTCCCCGGGGACCCCCTGGAAATACTGACACACTCCCCGGGGACCCCCTGTAAATACTGACACACTCCACAGGACCCCCTGTAAATACTGACACACTCCCCGGGGACCCCTGTAAATACTGACACACTCCCCGGGGACCCCCTGTAAATACTGACACACTCCCCGGGACCCCCCCTGTAAATACTGACACACTCCCCGGGGACCCCCTGTAAATACTGACACACTCCCCAGGACCCCCTGTAAATACTGACACACTCCCTGGCGACACCTGTAAATACTGACACACTCCCCGGGGACCCCCTGTAAATACTGACACACTCCCCGGGGACCCCCTGTAAATACTGACACACTCCCCGGGACCCCCTGTAAATACTGACACACTCCCCGGGACCCCCTGTAAATACTGACACACTCCCCGGGGACCCCTGTAAATACTGACACACTCCCCGGGACCCCCTGTAAATACTGACACACTCCCCGGGGACCCCCTGTAAATACTGACACACTCCCCGGGACCCCCTGTAAATACTGACACACTCCCGGGGACCCCCTGTAAATACTGACACACTCCCCGGGGACCCCCTGTAAATACTGACACACTCCCCGGGGACCCCCTGTAAATACTGACACACTCCCCGGGGATCCCCCTGTAAATACTGAAACACTCTCCCGGGGACCCCCTGTAAATACTGACACACTCCCCGGGGACCCCCTGTAAATACTGACACACTTCCCGGTACTCCCCTGTAAATACTAACACACTCCTAGGGGACCCCCCTGTAAATACTGACAGTCTCCCCGGGGATCCCCCTGTAAATACTGACACACTCTCCCGGGGACCCCCTGTAAATACTGACACACTCCCCGGGGACCCCCTGTAAATACTGACACACTCCCCGGGGGAACCCCTGTAAATACTGACACACTCCCCGGGGACCCCCTGTAAATACTGACACACTCCCCGGGGACCTCCTGTAAATACTGACACACTCCCCGGGGACCACACCTGTAAATACTGACACACTCCCCGGGAACCCCCTGTAAATACTGACACATTCCCAGGGGACCCCCTGTAAATACTGACACACTCCCCGGGGACCCCCTGTAAATACTGACACACTCCCCGGGGACCCCCTGTAAATACTGACACACTCCCCGGGGACCCCCTGTAAATACTGACACACTCCCCGGGACCCCCTGTAAATACTGACACACTCCCCGGGACCCCCTGTAAATACTGACACACTCCCGGGGACCCCCTGTAAATACTGACACACTCCCCGGGACCCCCTGTAAATACTGACACACTCCCGGGGACCCCCTGTAAATACTGACACACTCCCCGGGGACCCCCTGTAAATACTGACACAATCCACGGGGACCCCCTGTAAATACTGACACACTCCCCGGGGACCCCCTGTAAATACTGACACACTCCCCGGGGACCCCCCTGTAAATACTGACACACTCCCCGTGTACCCCTGTAAATACTGATACACTCCCCGGGGACCTCCTGTAAATACTGACACACTCCCCGTGAACCCCTGTAAATACTGACACACTCCCCGGAGAAACCCCTGCAAATACAGACACACTCCCGGGGTCCACCTGTAAATACTGACACCCTCCCCGGGGACCCCCCTGTAAATACTGACACACTCCCCGGGAACCCCCTGTAAATACTGACACACACTCCCCGGGAACCACCTGTAAATACTGACACACTCCCCGGGACCCCCTGTAAATACTGACACACTCCCCGGGACCCCCTGTAAATACTGACACACTCCCCGGGTACCCCCTGTAAATACTGACACACTCCCCGGGAGACCCTGTAAATACTGACACACTCCCCGGGGACCCCCTGTAAATACTGACACACTCCCCGGGAACCCCTGTAAATACTGACACACTCCCCGGTGACCCCCTGTAAATACTGACACACTCCCCGGGGACCCCCTGTAAATACTGACACACTCCCCGGGGACCCCTGTAAATACTGACTGAAACACTCCCGGGGACCCCCTGTAAATACTGACACACTCCCCGGGGACCCCCCTGTAAATACTGACACACTCCCCGGGAACCCCCTGTAAATACTGACACACACTCCCCGGGAACCACCTGTAAATACTGACACACTCCCCGGGGACTCCCTGTAAATACTGACACACTCCCCGGGACACCCCTGTAAATACTGACACACTCCCCGGGGACCCCCTGTAAATACTGACACACTCCCCGGGGACCCCCTGTAAATACTGACACATTCCCCGGGGACCCCCCCCCCAATAAAGACCCGACCAAACAGGGGGTAAATAAGGGTACCCCTCCCCGGGACCCTGTGGAAATACTGACACACAAACTCCCGGGACCCCTAAGTAAATACTGATGTACATACTGACACCCTGGAAATACTGACCCACGGGGGGTACTGTAAATACTAACAAGGGACCCATGTGTTGTACTACACTCCCCGGGGACCCCCTGTAAATACTGACACCATCCCCGGGGACCCCCTGTAAATACTGACACACTCCCTGTGACCCCCTGTAAATACTGACACACTCCCCGGGGACACCCCTGTAAATACTGACACACACCCTGTGACCCCCTGTAAATACTGACACACTCCCCGTGACCCACCTGTAAATACTGACACACTCCCCGGGGACACCCTGTAAATACTGACACACTCCCCTGGGACCCCCCTGTAAATACTGACACACTCCCCAGGACCCCCTGTAAATACTGACACACTCCCCAGGATCCCCTGTAAATACTGACACACTCCCCGGGGACCCCTGTAAATACTGACACACTCCCCAGGGACCCCGTGTAAATACTGACACACACCCCGGGACCACCCTGTAAATACTGACACACTCCCCTGAACGCCCTGTAAATATTGACACACTCACCGGGGATCCCCTGTAAATACTGACACACTCCCCGGGTACTCCCTGTAAATACTGACACACTCCCCGGGGCACCCCTATAAATACTGACACACACCCCGGGGACCCGCTGTAATACTGACACACTCCCCGGGCCCCCCTGTAAATACTGACACACTCCCCAGGGACCCCCTGTAAATATTGCATATTCCCCGTGCCCTTCCTGTAAATACTGACACACTCCCCGGGACCCCGCTGTAAATACTGACACACTCCCCGGGGACCCCCTGTAAATACTGACACACTCCCCGGGGAACCACTGTAAATACTGACACACTACCTGGTGATCCCCCTGTAAATACTGTCACACTCCCTGGGAACCCCTGTAAATACTGACACACTCCCCAGGGAACGCCTTTAAATACTGACACACTCCCCGGGGACCCCCTGTAAATACTGACACAGTCCCCCCAGGGACTCTGCTGTAAATACTGACACACTCCCCAGGGACCCCCTGTAAATACTGACACACTCCCAGGGGTCTCCCCTGTAAATACTGACACACTCGCCCGGGACTCCCCTGTAAATACTGACACACTCCCCGGGGACCCCCTGTAAATACTGACACACTCCCCGGGGACTCCCCTGTAAATACTGACACACTCCCCGGGGACCCCCTGTAAATACTGACACACTCCCCGGACCCTCCTGTAAAAATACGACACACTCCCCGGGACCCCTGTAAATACTGACACACTCCCTGGGGACTCCCTGTAAATACTGACACACTCCCCAGGGAACGCCTTTAAATACTGACACACTCCCCGGGGACCCCCTGTAAATACTGACACACTCCCCGGGGACCCCCTGTAAATACTGACACACTCCCCGGGGACCCCTGTAAATACTGACACACTCCCCAGGGACCCCCTGTAAATACTGACACACTCCCCGGGACCGCCCTGTAAATACTGACACACTCCCCGGGGACCCCCTGTAAATACTGACACACTCCCCAGGGACTCCCTGTGAATACTGACACACTCCCCGGGGACCCCCTGTAAATACTGACACACTCCCCGCGGGACCCCCTGTAAATACTGACACACTCCCAGGGGACCCCCTGTAAATACTGACACACTCCCCGGGGACACCCCTGTAAATACTGACACACTCCCCGTGGACCCCCTGTAAATACTGACACACTCCCCAGGGTCCCCCTGTAAATACTGACACACTCCCCAGGGACCCCTGTAAATACTGACACACTCCCCGTGGACCCCCTGTAAATACTGACACACTCCCGGGGACACCCTGTAAATACTGACACACTCCCCGGGGACCCCCTGTAAATACTGACACACTCCCCAGGGACCCCCTGTAAATACTGACACACTCCCCGGGGGACCCTATGTAAATACTGACACACTCCCCAGGGAGACCCCTGTAAATACTGACACACTCCCCGGGAACCCCCTGTAAATACTGACACACTCCCCGGGACCCCCTGTAAATACTGACACACTCCCCAGGGACCCCCTGTAAATACTGACACACTCCCCGGGGACCCCCTGTAAATACTGACACACTCTTCCCGAGACCTCCTGTAAATACTGACACACTCCCCGGGACTCCCCTGTAAATACTGACACACTCCCCGGGGACACCCTGTAAATACTGACACACTCCCCGGGGACCCCCTGTAAATACTGACACACTCCCCGGGGACCCCCTGTAAATACTGACAAACTCGCCCGGGACTCCCTGTGAATACTGACACTCTCCCCGGGCACACCCTGTAAATACTGACAAACTCCCCGGGAACCCCCCTGTAAATACTGACACACTCCCCAGGGACCCCCTGTAAATACTGACACACTCCCCAGGGACCCCCTGTAAATACTGACACACTCCCCGGGGACCCCCCTGTAAATACTGACACACTCCCCCGGGGACCCCCTGTAAATACTGACACACTCCCCAGGGACCCCCTGTAAATACTGACACACTCCCCGGGAACTCCCCTGTAAATACTGACACACACCCCGTGGACCCCTGTAAATACTGACACACTCCCCGGGGACCTCCCTGTAAATATAGACACACTCCCCGGGGACTCCCTGTAAATACTGACACACACCCCAGGGACCCCCTGTAAATACTGACACACTCCCCGGGGACCCCCCTGTAAATACTGACATACTCCCCGGGGACTCCCTGTAAATACTGACACACTCCCCGGGGACCCCCTGTAAATACTGACACACTCCCCGGGGACCCCCTGTAAATACTGACACACTCCCACTGGATAACCCTGTAAATACTGACACACTCCCCGGGACCCCCTGTAAATACTGACACACTCCCTGGGGACCCCCTGTAAATACTGACACACTCCCCGGGGACAACCCTGTAAATACTGACACACTCCCCAGGAATTCCCTGTAAATACTGACACACTCCCCAGGACCCCCTGTAAATACTGACACACTCCCCGGGGACCCCCTGTAAATACTGACACACTCCCCAGGGACCCCCTGTAAATACTGACACACTCCCCGGGACCCCCTGTAAATACTGACACACTCACCAGGGACCCCCTGTAAATACTGACACACTCCCCGGGGACCCCCTGTAAATACTGACACACTCCCCGGGGACCCCCCTGTAAATACTGACACACTCCCCAGGGACCCCTGTAAATACTGACACACTCCCCGGGGACCCCCTGTAAATACTGACACACCCCCCAGGGACACCCTGTAAATACTGACACACTCCCCGGGGACCCCCTGTAAATACTGACACACACCCCAATGAACGCCTGTAAATACTGACACACTCCCCGGGGACGCCCCTGTAAATACTGACACACTCCCCGGGGACCCCCTGTAAATACTGACAC